>NW_025335268.1:115903877-116029930 GCF_004798865.1 Varanus komodoensis
ATCCTGCCTTTTTCCTACAAAGAGCTCAAGGCAGCTTACATCATTCTTCTTCTCCATCTTATCCCCACAACCACAGCCCTGTGAGGTAGGTTGGGCTGAGAGTCTGTGGCTGGCCCAAAGTCACCCAGTTGGCTCCATGGCTGAGCGGGGACTAGAACCCAGATCCTCTGAGTCCCAGTCCCATGCTCTTAACCACTACACCACACTGGCTCTCCTACTTATTAAGTGGTCCCACCACGTGTCTCCCTTTCCTCTTGCTACTTACATATATGTTGGTAGAAGCTCTTTTTGTTGCTCCTGATATTCTTTGCAAGTCTCAGCTCATAATCAGCCTTAGCCTTGCAAAGAATTTTTCTACAACGGACCTCTTCCTCCCGGTATACACTTTTGTCTACTTGCCCCATTACCCATTTCCCACAGAGGTTCCTCTTACGTCAGCTCCCTCATACCACCTCTTTCTGCATCCACGGTGGTGCTCTCCTTCACCTGCCCATATTGCTAACTAAAAATTATGTGTTATAAGATGTGATGTGATCAAAACTACACAAAATATCACATGTTACATGGTGTGGACACCAGGATTTGTTCATCTTTCTTCTGCCTTGTATAACCTGTTGCCCACCTAATTCTGTGATTTCACCCCCTGTGCAGACTGGACAGTCTGAGGGAAACACCAGCCATATTCTAGCCATCAAAATAATGTTCCTGTTCGGGTCATTGTATAGAGAATTTTCTTGCCCAGCCTTCTCAAGACATGATCTTCCAGTTCTGTGGACTGCAACACCCATCATTCCCTGTCACCATACTTGTTTTAAGCCTTGCTTTCTTTTGTTCTGTGGAAGGACAAGGACAGATAAATTTGAGAAAACATTTATCAGAACTTTGGATAGCGATCAGATCCCTCCAAGTCCTTCCCTCAAGAAAAGATTATTTCTGCAGCACTGAGACCTAGTCCAAGTCAGGCATAACAGCCACTGACATACCTGCAGCAATAATGGCCCATGCTTCACCCTTCATGATGAAGGAAATGGCAACTTGCTAGAACATTGCATCTGTGCAGCTGAGAATTGCTTTAGAATATAGAAATGGCAGTAATATTATAGCATATTGTTACAAAGACTTATTTGATAACAGCCAAGGTTGCTCATTATTGAAAACAACTGTTGGAGATAGACAGGTTCATTGGAGCATTGATCTGACCCAGAAAAGCTATAGAAAAACCCTTATTTAGTTAATATTTGATTGAAATTTCTTTCTCATAATACAATAACAATACTGCATCTTCCCTGACCCACCGCACCATTTCATTAGTTTCAACTACGAATAAATCTATACACCCTCAGCTGAGCTTTTGTGCAGTGTTATTGGATCCAGGTAAGCATCCATCAGCATAGATCTGTCTGCAAGATCAAGCCTACCTGTGTCATGAGCAAAGAAGACTTGGATATATTCAGGTACCAAAGTAATTACTTATACTTAGCAGCTAATCCCCTTGCAAGCAATAAGGGAATGTGAATGCAATGCCAATACACCAGTGTCAGTTGGAGTGACAATACTCTTTCACTGCTGTCAGAGACACCTGAAATGCCCTTCCGCTAAAGCCTCTTGTAGGCAGAGATACATCATTAGCCAGTGCTAAAAACAGAATAGATGTTTTTACCTGTGGGAGAGCCCTCTACTTTTCTCAATGCTTATTGCCATGCCATCAACAATCCATCAGAGTTAGAGACGTTTGCCCACAAAGTTTACAGTGTGGAGTACTTAGCCAGGTGGCCTCTCTCATAGTGCATATTGCCACATGTGTAGGATTGCAGCTGAATTCCTCCAGTGTCTTCTTCCATACATACTAAACGATTATTATATGTCTATTCCACTTTTCCAGCGAGAAGACCTTGAGACAACAGATAGGGATCTATGTCTATTTTATCCCATACCCTGTGAAGTAGGTTAGACAGAGGTAGCAACTAGTCCAAAGTTACCAACAAACTTAGTGACTGAGTGGAGATTTGAACCTCTCACTTCTGCAGTTGGGATCTATGGGTTGTTGTACTCCAAGAGAGGGAGGGAGGGCTTTCCATAGTGGAAAAACATTTAGACTTTAACTTGCAAAGCCCAATGTGTTCAGTTGGACAAAGGAACATGGACCAGGAACAGCATTTCTTTCAATCAGGAACGGCGATCAAAATAAAAGCTCACATAGCACTTTGCAAGTGAGTGTATCGCTGGATCTGTGGGACTGCAGTTCCCACAGTCCTCACCCAGCATGGGCAATGGCTGTGCTGAATGGGAATGATAGGAGTTGTGATCTAACACATCTAGATGGCATCGGGTTAAGGAAAGCTCATGTACAAAATTTTTCCTACCAGAGTTGATCTCTATGTGAGGCGGCAGCAGGGAGATGTTTTTGAAGCAGTTCTTCAGCCAGAAAGATTCAGAGGCAAAACCACTGTCAGGAGAGATTAATTAAAGTTCAGCAGACTATAAAATATCCCTTAATGTTCCTTGATTCTGTGCCCTCCCTGTGTTCTTTGATTTCCAGTTTGTGAAAAACAGGCTGGACCAATGAAAACCAACAAGTGTGTATAATAGAAAAAGAAGCATAGGCAAGTATGGTTTACCTCAGCTGGGGAGCTGCTGTTAACCACTGATGTCGGAAGGAAATGCCCGCATCGTAGTGAACAATTACAAAATGCTTGACTGACTGCTTCCTTTACTTCTTGTGCCTCCAACCAGAAGCCTGGATGTCACTCACTGTCAAACCAAATAGACCTTGCACTTCTATCAGCTTATTGCTAGAGCAAACTTCATTCTGAAATGTCATGTCTCTTGGCTGTCACTATCAAGCGCATCATAGACTCAACCTGGTTCATGTGATCCACGCAGCCACAGGTGGGTGGAGGCACCGGAAGCACCACATACCACCAACCTGTGGCTTCCATGTTGTCCAGGCTGGACAAGGGTCTTTGTTAACAAATCTCCCTAGAGCTCCATAAGAGGCCAAGGGTCCTGGGAGAATTGTTAACTGTCCTCGCAAGTCCTGGCTAGATTTGGATGATATTCGAAGTTGCAAAGGTAATTATGCAAATAGGACTGGCACATGACCTGCATATGTAGCCACCACGACTTGCTAACCCCTCTTGGTTCATGCAAAATGGCCTCAATCTTTATTTCAAATAAAAGCATCATCTTAGAAAGGTAGTTCAGATGTATGATTAAACAAAATGGTATATACAACCTTCCGGTAGGGTGGCCACTTACAGAACAACACAGAGGACCAAAGGTGATATAAATCTGCTTAAAATGTATAGACACCTACTCATGCATACTTATATACATACACATGTGCCCTTAGAATAAGTATAATTTAAATAGTGGAGAAGACTGTAACAAGGAGACTTGTCCCTGCTCAGTTTGATCTCCTGGTGCCAGCTATTGGCAGGCAACTTCAAGGACCCTGCTGCTTTCTCTTCTTGTGGTTCTTTAAACCAGACATGGACCAGCTAGCCCTTCAAAACAGAGGACTGTACTTTGCAAAGGATGATACATGGCTACTAGTTATCAGTAGCATTCTGCCCATATACTGCAGCACCTTTATTACAAACAAATCAGAGGAAGCCATGGAATTGCAAGAGTGCTACAACTCATTTCATAGTTCTTGTTGCAAATCCAGCTTCAGCTGCCCTGATTATGTGAACCCAGTCAGGATATGAAGTATCCCACACTGGCTCTGTATGGAGAGCCCAGTTTAGACTGATTCCTCCAGGGATTGTGATACTGGGTTAGAAATCAGTAGCACAAGCCATTTAAGCATTGGCTTATTTATTTAGTTTTTTTATGTCATCCCAATACTAAAAGTCTTTGGGTGGTTTACAAAAAAAAACCAAAAACCGAAGCAACCAGAGATCTATGAGAAAAAAAAAAGGCACTGGACAGTCCTGTGTGGGTAATTTTCCCATTATGCATCAAAAATAGTCACCCACACCATACAAACATTGAATATTTGCTTCCAAAATTAGGATAGACACAATGATCCTTGAACAATGGTCTATCATACCTTACCAAAATTCTGCCAAATTAATTTATCCTCATTATTGTTAATTCAATAAATTCCATATATAGCACTATAATCTTTTCTTCTCAAACTTCAGAGATGTCTGAAGCTTCTCAAATACTATAATAAATTCTTAGCACCTGAAAAGGAAAGACAATGATTCCCACTTGTGTATTTCTTGAGGGGAGAAAATCAGTTCTGCAATTTCAGAAAACATTGTAAGGCAAATTAGAGAAGCAGTTAAGTAGTTCCTGCAGAGACGCAGGTGCTCTGCTTTCTTTTATCAAAGGACTAATTTTCTGTGGATCATATGACAGGCTTGCGGGGAGACTGAATGAGGTGGTGCTATTACATCTTGCATTATGAGGTCCTGCTGAGAAAAGAGAAGGCAAGATTGCCATCAACAAACATCAGCATCACTGAGGGGGAAACTGTGTGAGAGAAAACATATGTGCTACCTGTCTAGGAAGATATTTTCCCCCAGTAACTGGACAGAATAATTGTACAGGCAAAATGAAGGATTGGATCTTGACTACTTATACTAAAACTACTTTCCTGTGCCTAGGAATAAGACCCATCGAGGTCAGTGTAATTTACTTCTAAGCAAACATGTATAGAATCTAGCTGTTAATTCCCCCTGAAATCAGGGCTAACTTTTCACACTGAGTTCAAGAGAGCTTGAGAGTGACTAACTTAAATGGATCAAAATCTAAGAGTTCACTTAAAAGATTCCCAATTCTGTCCCTGAATTGTTTTGTGTTAGACAAAATTTGCAGAGTTTGTTTTTACTTCCTTGTGTTGATTTTCTTAACAGTATTGGTTTTGCTACCAGGTTCTCTGAATAGGAGGAGGAATGGAGGGAAGAAATCAAAGCTATCATCTTAGAATCGGTTGCACCATGGGAGCAGGGTTAAGCAGTACATGTCATGCATGCATACTCAGAAGTTGCAGTAGTTTTTACTCCCTGTTAAGTGTGTTAAGGACTGGAACCAAAAATATTTTCACTGCTTCATGTTTTTTGCCAACATTTTAGCAAACACATCCTCATGTTTCCAAATTTTGCTTGCTGGAGTCTTAGGGTAGTACCCAGTGGGGCCTTTCAACCTCTGCTGGTGCTTTGCAGGACCTACCACTTATTGAACTTAGATCCTTCTAAAACAACCCTGGAGAGGAGCAGAACCCTGGTTTTCTGTAACGTAAGCCTGTTATTCTGTGTTATGCACTGTGGGATATGCAAGAAGGGATCCTAGTCTCCTCCTGTGACAACCTTTCAAGTACCTGATGAGTGTAATCGTATCTCCCCTCAGTCTTTTGTTCTCAAGGCTAAACATGCCAAATCATTTCAGTCTCTTCTCATAGCATTTGTTTCCAGTTCCCAGATCATCTTTGTTGCCCTCATCTGAACCTTTTCCAGTTTGCCTGCATTTTGCTTAAACTGTGGTGCCCAGAATCAAGATGAGGCCCAACCAACCATGCTGAGTTAGAAGAGAATTAGTGCTTCACATGATTTTGGATGCGATAATTCTATTAATACAGCCCAGAATGGCATATGTCTTTTTTGCAGCCACATCACATTGTTGGCTCCTATTCAGCTTATGATCTACAACAAGTCCAAGTTCCTTTTCACTTGCAGTATTCCTGAGCCAAGTATTCCCACAAGTATCATCTTGTAATGATGCATTTGGTATCTTTTCCCTAGGTGCAGAACTTGGCATTTGCTCCTATTCCATTCCATTTCATTGTTTTCAGGCTAATCTATCAAGATCACTTTGAATTGTGCCCCTACCTTCTAAGGTATTAGATGGCAGAAACCCAATTTTCTGCCATCTACAAATTTGTTAAGCATCTCCTGCACCTCCTCATCCAAATCATTAATTAAAATGTTGAAGAGGACTGGGCCTGTGACTGAACTTGCAGTATCCCACTCATTACCTCTCTCCAGTTAGAGAAGGTGCCATTCTGTTGCCAGCAGTGCATCCACCTGAGATGTTCCACCTTGCTCACTTTTAGCTAGTTTCCTAATCAAGATCTCATGGAGCATTTTGTTGAAAGCTTTGTTGAAGTCAAGTTATTTTATGTCTGCATCAATCCCACAATCCAACACCAAGATTCCCTGATGAATAAGTGAGTTCAGATTCTTAATTCCTGAGTAGGCAGTAACCGTTCAACTTGTGTGATTTGGAGTACAATCCTGTGCACTACAATTTCAGGATGCCCCAGTTCTGTCTAAACATGCAGAGAATTACACCCTTGAAAGCTCATGGGATAAGACCTCCTTCCTGGTGCATTAAAATAACAAAAAGTTGTATGAATGACTGCATGTCTTTTATACATTAGCCATAAATTGAACTCTTATATAAATTAATATGTATTTAATAATTTGCTTTGTTGTGGCATAGCCACTGTAAGCTCCCAAGGTGCTGTTCTGGAGAGAGAACGACATGAGGCATTATTTTATTGTATTTAATATGGACGGGTAAAAAGAAGGTAAGGCAGATATGGATCCCTCCATCACATATGGCAGTATAGCAAGTATCCCCTGACAAGGCCCAGCCAAATTCTACCTCCCTCATTCTCAGCAGACCCTGCTGTTGTCATCCTAACCAGTGTGTGTATGTTAGTAATAAATGATAACACTATTATCAAAACATAACGTGTATAACTGGAATTACAGTGTTTACTCCCATGTCCTAAGAAAGAATTTGTAATACTTTGTGTAAAATAAACTTGGCTTAAAATGTTGTTATTCACTGAACGGAACTGCTACAGGGAACATTGTAGGCAGTGATGGGTTAGAGAGAGCTGTTTTAGTCAATGAGCTCTGAAAGGCACCATTTCCTCTTCTTGGTGTGTCTGCCTGTAAGATACAAGTGCATATACTAAAACTGAGCCTCCAGCATTCTCAGTTGGAAGAATTTTATTGCAGCCCTTTAAACACAGAAGCAAAAGTTAAGCATCTTTTGCTGATTTACTGTGTCCAGCCTCAGTCAAATGTGCTTTTAAAAGCAGAAGTTTCACATGCCTGCTTCCACTGTGTCTATGCATTCTGGCTTTACTGAGCACCACTACATCGCAGTAACTGTGGAAACTCTCTTTCAAGCTCCCAGGAAGGCAGCTGTTAGGTATATCACATATTCAGGTTATCTATGCATCTTACCTGTTGAAAGTGATAAAGGACCCCATTCTACATCCTCTCTTAGGATGGCCTTCTTACATTCCTATCCTTCACAGATTCATTTGTTTTCCACCTTTACTTCTTTACCAGTCATAGCAGGCCTGATTAAGATTGAACAAATCCAGAGACTACCATCCTGCAGCTGCCAGCAAGAAGGCAAGGGAAAACATTATTGCATTTCAACAATTTGCACAGTTTAATTAAACCCTTGCTTTAAGCCCAGGCTGTGAAGTGTTGGATTTGTGTATACTTCACGGATATTGCAGTACAAGAATGAAACAGCTGATTACGTGAAAAACCAGTAATGGATGGGATACAAGTTAAAGGCATTGCTTTTTAACTCTGTCAACCAAAATATGCTTATAAAGATGTTCAGGCATGGTGAAACCTGTAGGAATACTGCTATGCGGTTGCTCATCTAGAGGCTTTGTCACCAGAAACCTTCTTAATCTTAACATGCTTTGAGGCTCCCCAAGTATTCTAATGTCTGTGCAGGGTCCTGGGTGTTCTTGATTAGTTCATGGATCACTTGTTTTGCAAGTGGAAGGTCTCACATTCATTGTCTGGCATCTCCAGGTAGGGCTGGAAAATCTGCCTGAAATCCCTGAAAGCTACTGCTGCCAGTCAGTGCAGACAGTACCGGGCCAGATGTGGCAGAGACCAGACTGGGTAAAGGGCATCTTCCTATGTTTTGGTGATATCTGCATGCCAACCTGCAATGCCAGGACATAGCAGGGGCAGAATTCCAAGCAGCCAGATTTCTGGTCTGCAGTGGTACTGCTTGTTATCCCTCTCTTTGGATGCTACAGGGCTAATGTCTGAGAAAGCACGTACAGAATTGCTACAGTGGCAATCTCCATCCCTCACACCTGCACCCTCCGCAAAACTCAACACAACCCACATCCTCTTGCACCCTTGGCTTTTGAGAAATTCGGTACCTGGTTTATGACTTTACATTGTAGCTTGTTACAAACAGAAGATCCTCTCCCTGCTCAGAATGGCAGTGCCCTTGCTTGATGTTTAAGGTCAGGAATGTATTTGGAGCTTCTGGTGACATTTGCATGGCCATTAGCTTTACAGAACTGTTTTGTCAGGAGTCCTTTAAAATCTTCCCTTTGTGAAATGGGAATGAAACTTATGGGCATTGATAGTTAAAGGACAGAAACTAAACAAAAAGGTTTGCCTGTCATCTTATGCCTCCATGAGCTAGGTTATTTTAAAAGCTTCTCTAGGGTTTCTCTAGCCATTTGCTGACTAGAGGTCACCCAAAAAGTGAAGGTGGCCAAAGCAGCCAAGAGAAAAATTCCAAACTCTGCTACCACCATAATGCCTCAACTAGGTCAACTCAAAGGTCACAAAGTTTCAAATTCTCCAGAACTCTTCATCAAGCAATGTGGCAAACAAAGCAAAAAAACAGGGGCCAAAGAAGCAGCTGAGGTTCAAGTCATGGAATCATATAGAGGTATAGAAATGGTTTCAGGCTGCACCAAATACAGAAGTCTTTGTGCTTTCTTTACCCTTCTACCTGAGGAAGAGTTCTGGAAGCCTCAAAAGATTGCATCCTGTTTTGTGACCTTTGAGTGGGCCTTATGGTGATGTGTTATGTTCCTGACTTATGGAGTCCCTATGAACGAAAGCCCTCCAAAACACCCTCTCTCTTATAGCCTTGCTTACCTCTTGCAAACTCTAAGCCATAGCTTCCTTTATGGAATCAATCATGATGATGATACAGATTTTGGGATTATTTATTTATTTATTTATTTGGTATAAAGTATAGATCTCTTGTGTGGGTCTTTAGATTTTGTATCTTACACAAGGGCACTTATATTGCAGCAGAACTGTATTCTGGGGAAAGAACAAAACATAACCATTAACTATGGTTCCTGGGCACATACATGAAATGTACATCTTCTGGTAAGATTCTTGGGACATCACTTATAGAGGTTATAGGCTACAAATATCAACAGTGTGGAAAAAACAGAAGTGCTGGGACACTTGACTCTCTCATTGCTTTATCAAATAGACCGTGGTCACACTACCAGACAAAAATGATATAAAAGATTTCCATCATGAGATTTATTCTTTTTCCCCCTCTAGTGCTGATACAATTCCACCATCATAATCTGGTGAGAGGTTAAGGACACCACTTGAATGAAACGAATTCCTTTGCATATATATACACTGAGAAGGATAAAATTCATCTTAACCTTCAAAGGGGAGTTCAAGGGAGATCAGCAGGTTGTTAAATATGACGCACAGAGTGCACCCCAGGAAGGTGGCAGGGAAAGAAGCCTGGCATTCAAACCAAAAGCTGCTCAATTAGCTATTATATACTGGCCAAAGCCAAGCACTTGCCATCCTGGGCTCTTGCAGAGAAAGCCACTTGGATTGTCATTCCTCACCCCCATGTGAATCCCCCCCCCCCACTTTCTTGCCAAGGCTGGTAGGATTCTGTGCCAGCCTCACCAAGCCTAATGCCTGGCAAATGTCTTGGACTACAAGTGTCATCATCTCCCAGACAGCCATCCTTGGAGTCATAGTCCAACACATCTGGCAGATACATATATCCAGAGTATATCTGGTTGTGGAAGATTGTTCTGTGCCGAAGCAGGATGTGTTGTCTTTCCAACCTCAGGCAGGTTATGCCCATAAGTACACATTTTATACATTAAACAGTGATGCACACACACATATAGTAATCACTCTAAAAACAACAAGAGGTTTGAATAGAAGAATGGGTAACTGGCAAGATCTGCCCTCAGAAAGAAATACCCCTGATCCCCAGCCAATGCTAGGCAAAGAGACTTTCTCAATCCCTAGTATCCAGGCACAATTCAGTCTCTAGGAGCACACCCAAGCTGCAAACCAGATCCTTCAGAAGAAATAAAACCTCATCTAGAACAGGCTGTATTTCCATTCCCAAGGAAGGTCTTATGCATCACCAAAAAAGAGGGCAGATTTGCATGAAATTTGCACATGATGCTTTATACCTGTAGATGCAGTTTGTAAGAGCATTAGTATAATTTAAACAAAAATACAATGCATCTGAATTGAGCAGACAGGCCTGTCACCTGTCCATCTGCTTGGTTCAGGTGCTGTTGAGAGGCAAGTACAAGGCCCCTGTTCCCCTTTCTTGTGGTTCTTTATCTTTGAAGTGGACTTTGGCCAGACAGTTCTTCAAATGGAGGAGCTCTTCAAATAGACACTGTCCTCAGACAGCCCTTTGAGCAGAGGGCTTTCATCTGAAAATTAGGGTGCCCCTCCCCCAGCTGGCACTGTGCAGTGATGGGTTAATTTGCTTAGCATTCAGCAAACTAATGGGATTCTGCTATCTGACACTAATCCTTTCTTTAAGTCACTTTAATTTTAAACACTTGATTCTCAGGCTGTGCTTTTCAAAGGCTAAAGCACTCCTGAGTGTTTGACAAGAACAACAAAATGTCTTCCTATAAAAATCCATCTGTCACAGGAAGTAACAAGAGTTTCTTTTTAGTTCTTTCTGTTGGAGAAATAAAGAGCATGTACCCTCAGAAGCACTCGGAGGGGATAATTCTTCTCAAGGAAATACTAAGGTTTACCATTTACCCAGTAGTTTTGTGAATTGGGCTTCATTTAAACCAGGATAAACTTTTCATATTACCCCTTTTCCAACAATTTGGAAAAATATCAGGTGTAGGGGGACTGAATTCAGGGTATTTCCTCCCTCCTCCCAACATGCTATGCAGTGCGCTATAGAACAATTGCCTAAGTTTAATTAGTTCATTAGCGAAACAAACTATTTGCTCCCTCCAAGTGTAATTTGTAATTTGTTCATCCATCATGACAAGAAACAAAATACTGTAGCTTCACTAGTCCAAAGTACCACACTATTTCCCTTTGTGAACAGAGTCAAAAGTAATTCACTAGAGGAAACAATATGATTTTCCTTTTTTAGGCCATTCATTCAATTACAGTTTGCCACTGCATAGCACATTAACCTATTTTCTTACTCATATTTTCACCTTGGAAGCCTCAGTGACATCAGTAAATTCAGCAGCCAAAGGGGATCATGATAAGATCCTGGCAGTGTTGCAGGATGAAAATTCAACAATTTGTTGAATTGCTTTGCTCACAATTGTACCCTAAGTGTTGTGTGAACTCTGTATTTATTCACAAGTAAGTTCAACAGTCAGGGGACTGCCAAGCTGGGAACTGCAGCATCCTGACAGAATCATGGAATTCAACACAACAAAGCACAAGCCTATTTTCAAACCCAATGATGAATTAGCATTGGTGGCACATGGGTTCTGGACAATGGGATGCTTAGGAAACACAAGGTTTCAGTCCAGTAACCACTGCTACTGCTTTGGTGGGCTTAGAAACAAGCCCCAACATACCCTTAGTGCTGACCTCCTACCTGTCCTTTTACAACCCCTCTCCTTTCCCTGTGAAAGAAGCAGTTGCTTATCTGCCTCTTTTGCAGGAATTATGCATTAGTTTGTTATATATTATATTTATACCCCATTTTCCTTCAAGAAACCCAAGATAGCTTACACAATCCTCCCCATTTTCCTCACAACAACCCTGGGAGGCAGGTCAGTCTGAGAGTCCCTGACTGGCTTAAATGCACCCAGTGAACTTCATGGATCCAGATCTCCCAACTCCCAGTTAAACCCTCTAACCACTACACAATACTGTCTCTCACGTTTCATAATTTCAGAGAATTTTTTCTGGTTGCAGAGCTTCAGTTCTTACCTTCTGTAAGGTGGTAACTGAGGGGTTCATGTGTACACTTCCTTCCAATTCTGAAACGGCCGCTAGAGGATCAAACCGGTAATTCCTCCCTTGGGGCACTGCTGCTGTCTGCTGAGTCCCCGAAAGATGAACAAATTATTTTGGTTCGTCATGATTGCTGTTATCTTAGAATCTCTCTTAATACCAAGGTGAGGAACTCCTCACCCACCATGAAGAGTCTGTAAGGACAGAACAGGATAAATACTAAGTATTTATAAGATCAATAGTGCACATGCCACTACTTTCCTATGGACACTTCCTTACAGTACAGGAAGCAGTAAAGCCCTGCCCACTGAGAACATTTTCTAAACTTCTTAGCCTTTTTCGCAATTTTTGGTTGCAATTGCTTTTTGACCCGCCTCACAATGAATAGTAAAAAATAATAGTTAAAATAGTAATAATTAAAAGCAAACAGAGCAAAACATCTGGCACACTGCTTCTACATACCGTACATCAACCTACCCCAACCAACTACCATCCAGATGTTTTGGGCTACCACTTCCAGCCTTCCTGACCATTGGACATACTGGCTGGAGCTGATGGGGGTTCAAGTCCCAAACAGCTGGAGGACATCAGGTTCTGGAAGGGTTCCAAGGACAAGCAAGCATGTATCAGATTGCAGGCCTTGCTGAGAATAACGAATGTGTGAGCAAAGGAAGGATCTGCAAAAACAGCGCACCTTATTTATAAACATGTATTTGTTTCTATCCAGCCATATCATCAAAATTTCGGGCTGGTTATCTAAGTAATCCAAGAGCTGCATTTGCCTGCCTTCTACAACTGGCTGCCTTCCAGATGTGCTAGACTACAATGTCCACCATTCCCAGTCAGCAGGTTATTACTTCCTTTTTTCCAGTAAAGGAGCTGAAGATGAAGGACAGTAAGATCCAGTTTCTGTCATGGATTTGTGTTAGGCCTGCTAGTCATAGTAACTCAAGCATACCTAACAGCAGCGATTTCCACTGAAGCCCTTACATTGCCCACTGCACCAAGAGAACAATGGGCAGCAGAGGGATCCCACCCTACCAGAATTTTTAGAGACATAGTGTATAAACATGACTTTCTTATATGGCTTCATTGATCTGCACTAACAGATACGTATATCAAAGTTATTAGATGGCAATTAGATTTCAATCAACAGTGTGTCACTATAAGAGAGCAGACTTTTTGTGGACAAGGAAAGCAGACTGCCTCTAAAGTCAACTGGAGCAACATTTTTAGGATTACACAGTAAGTATGGTGTCATTATGAACTTTTGCCGGGGAAAAGTCTTCACCTGATTTAGGAGGCAGTCTAACAGATCCTTATTGAGCCTGTACACATCAGATGATCAGATCTATTTAAAGGAAAATGTTAGGAAAAAACCTTAAATGCTAGGAGTAGCAGCCTGGGTTGTGTCCTCTGTACACACAAAATACAGGGCGTTGGAAGTAACACGAAAAAGCAAAACTTAGAAGAGCATAACTGACATAAATGAGTGGGGGCTTTCCGTGAATATTTCTACAGCTTCTTGTCTAGACTCCTGTTGTGGAAACTACCTTATTTCCCTATTTTAGCTAATTTTAAAAAACAAATTCCTTCTAGACATTCTTCATCTCTTTACCTTATCGCCCTTACTGAAGCCTAACTTTACATGTTCAGTCTTAGCATATAAACTGAAATGAGATGTTCCACAGATGTTTCTCCATCCATAGATCTCTCTGCATGTCCATATACTTCCCTTTCATACATAACATTAACTACCTTTTTTCCACCTCCACAGGTCTCTATAGCCATGTGCAGGCTTGGTCCCCAAAATATTTTGCCTCCTGAGACAGAACAGCAAATGGTTCCTGCCCCTCCTAACCTCAGCCAAGGTTCGTAGCAGTATTCAAAGTCAGTCTGGTCATGTTGGCTCCTGTAGCAGAAAATCCTATAAGCGTTTCTCCTCTTCCCTGATAGTGAAAACACAGAACTGAATTTATTTATTGATTTGTTATTACAGTTTTATACCACTCCACAGCCCACAGGTGGTTTACAAATAGCATATGACAATATCAGTACAAAACAATAAAACTAATTAAAACCAATGCAACAACTCAATTCAGTAATGAATAGCTTGCTAATTTTCCTGAGTCCAGAATGCTTTCTGAGGCAGCATCCTCATACTCTAAAATGTGTTTCTTTAAAAGAACCTGTCTCTGGACAGGGGGTAATGGAAAAGGGAAAGAAAAGCATTTGATTTCTGAAAATGCAAAAACAGTCAGGGAGAAACATTGAAGGGAGGCAGAAGGAGGGGAAGCACCAGCTAGTCCTGGGAGACCAGATGCAACAGAGATATTCAGCAACTGTCATTAGCCTTGGTGAGCTAATTCTCTCATGTGGAAGCCTACTCTTTCAACCAATCCCGCCTAATGGAAATACAAGGAATCAAACAGAATAGCTTTGTGCCTTCTCTTTGAGTTCCCTAAGATAGATAGTCATTGTACTATTTTGCTTATTTGCTGTTCTTGTTGGTAATCAGGGCTCTTTCCTAGAATCCTGTTTGATTTTCAGGGCTCTTGTAAGGATAGCAATCATAATATATACATAGACATCATTTTTCCATGGAGAGATCTCAGTCTAATCTTTACAAGATGCAGACTGAGGAACTAGGAAGTAAATTTTCAGCACAGCCATTTCAGAGGGAAGGGGAGTTGGGGAAAATATTGAGGTCTTGGGTTGGCAGGAAACCCACTGAAAATGTCTGCAGAAGTTGGATGACCTATTTACATAAAAGTGTCATATGAATTTTAGCTTTCCTTCAGCTCTGACCACAGCTATTTACTTACATGGAGAATAGTAATCTTTTAGTTACCAAAAGTTGAGAGCTGATGCTTTAAAAAATGAAAAAAGAAAAGAATTTGCCATGTAGCTTCACTTGTTTGCACATCCAGCAAAATACTCTGGAGTGTGCCTTCCATTTGTCCTGCTATTGAGAATTCCATCCCAATCCTTAGGTCAACCCTGATTTCTAGGCTATTGTAGCAAGTGCCAAAGTCCACCTCGGAGCATATTAGCTTGAAATTTTTATCCCCTTGATTTCAGGGGGGCTTGCTTCTAAATAAGGACATGATCCTATTTGCTGGCTGGGGCATGCTGTTTGTAAGACTTGTTTCTGTCTACACATGCATAGATATGTTTAGGATTTCAGTTCAAATAGACCAAGGACAAAGAATGAGATGTGCTCAGCGTTGGCTATAGTGAAAACTCGTAAATTCACAATGCATTTTGTTTTTTATATTTTGGAATCTGCTGCTTCATGCTGAGGCTTCTTTTTACAAAGCCATTTGAAAGTCCATGTAATTATTGCTCAGCTCAACGATTCACTATTAGCATCCATCCCTAAGCAGTTAAACAGACCTATTTTATAACTGAGCATTGCAAAAGCATTCCTTTAAAAAGTTTACTATTTCTCATATGTTGATACATTAGTACAATGATTATGAGATTTCAAAGTAACCCCAATTCATGTCCTTGAAATATAATACTCTGCCACTGATTAATCCAGACTAAGGCAGGTCCTTTCATCTGGCTGTTACACTTGTTCTTGCCAGTGGCCAGGGATTACATGAACCATAGTCCAGAAGGTCTGAGGGGTGCCAGGTTGCCTACCCCACTTTAGATCACAGTCTGGAGAAATAATTTGGCTCTTGAGAACACAAAAATTGTCCATTAAACTAGGACCATCTTTCCAGCTATATAAAGCAGATTCCCAGGAAATCATTTCCATCAATACTGAAGAATTCTGTCACTGGGTTGATGAAAAATCCAAAATCAGGTGGCATGCCTAAGCTGACGGCTATTGTTGTTCATCCCCTTTTAACATTAACAGGTCCTTGTCCTTATAAGATTCTCAAATTTATTTATTTATTTAAAACATTTCTATCCTGTCCTTTCCACAGCTTCAGATGCCTTACAACAGTTAAATAATCATATAAAATACAATTAAAACATTCAATAATAACAACTGTTCAAAACTGAAAGAAAAAAAGAAAGGAAAAGAAAGGAGAAAAAGAAAATATGACTATATAAAATGTTATTAATTTCTTATTAAAGTTATTGATTTAATCATTAAAATGATGGGTAAATAAAAAGGTCTTTATGCCAGGTGTGTTTGAAAGAGAGTGTGGCCTGCAAAAGCTAGGCTGACAACTGCAGTAGCAGATGAAATTGCTTAATGGCTCTTTAGATCTTGAGGTCTACCAGGCACAGCTTTGTAACAACAGATGAAACTGACCCATAGGTGGCAACCAGAATCCAAAGAATTCCTTTAGTGTGTAGAAGTGCTTCTAGATACTTCAACAATATTTTGATTTGTGTTTCTAATTGCAGACCTGTGCCAGGATTCCTTAAAAGGAAAGAAAAAGAAAAGAAAATCAGCTAAGGGGACATGGCCAGACAACTGAGAAGATGGCCACAGTGTAAGTGAGCTCCAGGGAAACAGGACTCTTTCTGACAGCTATGCCTGTCTACCCTCCTTGTGCTAAAAGTGCAAGCATAACAGCTTATTTTGAAGTGAGGGAAAAACAAGGTGTGCTAAGAGAAGTAGCGGGAGAGGAATCCATCATGGAAACAGACACCGGTGAGCTGGAAATTACTGCTGAAAACTTACATCAACTAGCATCTGTTAAAACAGTTCTGACAGACACATGGAAAGAGCTGATGTCTCCTTTAAAGAGCAAAATCAATTCTTTGACCTTTTAATTAGAAGGCACAGCAGAACCTGCCTTGTTGGCCATGGATTTAACTCTATTACAAGATAAACAACTGAAAAAATTACAAAGGGAGAATTGGGAAATTAAAGCAATGTTGACAGAAGCCAAGAGTAGAACGAGATGGGTTACCATCTGTTTACATGGGATCAAGAAGAATGCCAAAAGGGACAGTATTCCCAAATTAATGGTTGTTTGCTTTGACAGGTTAATCCCAACATCAGCATTATCAGTAGACAATTTTGAGAGAGCACACTGAACCCTCAAAACCAAACTTAAAGAACAAGCCCCTCCAGGAGATGTAATCATCTATTTTCCTGGGTTTAAGAAAAAGGAGATGGTGTGGTGGTCTCTTCGAATTAGGTAAAATCAAGAAACGATGAATCAGTTACCTGAGTAGGCTGGTGCAATTGGTGCCCGGCACCAGCAGGGGGTTGGACTCCATGGAGCCTTCTGACCTAACTATTCTATGAGCTAGTGCTGGTGCTACAAGAACTCTCTTGCAAAACCCTGCATAAATGAAAAGTATTGAAACAAATTACACTCAGGCAAAAAGAAGCTGTCATACCACTCTGATGGCTTTTAGTATGTCATCTGCTTGTAACAAAGGGATCATCTGATTATTCATTGGAGGGCTTCATAATGCAGGGGCTTACTCTTTCAAGGATCGAAGGACCAAATGCCCAGCTGATAGCCCAGTGAGAACATAAGATGAAATGGCTGAAGGTGGCACCAACCACTCCTCAAGTCCCTAGGAGATGCTGACAAAAGGACACTGTCGTGAGCTGGTCTCTTCCCTCTTTCTTTCTGGTTACCAAACTCAAGACAATTCTTTTATTGAGGCTTAGCAGATAAAAAAGAAGACACAACCTTGTATCTAGATGCTTGTTAAACTAGTTATTATGCTATTTAAATCTTCACCTTATCTTACACACTTACCTCTTCACAGGAAAATCTCATTGTCCTGGTGAGCACAAACTAAAGGCACTTAGGAGAGAGATTATTTCCTTTATAGAGTTAAGTTGGTAATTTTACACCATTTGTGATTTACTACTCCGCTCCTGAATTAAACTAATAAGTTAAAAGGTGTTTCCATTGATCATTTCCCTTTTAGTATGTTCTTCTCTGAATCCCTTGGAACAGGGGTCCTCAACCTATGGCCCATGGGCCAGATCCGGCCTGCCATGCCCATTTAACTGGCCCGTTCCAGAGGTCTTGCACTCACCACATGGGCACACGGCTTGCTCATGGGGAGATTGTACTGGGCTTGCTCGGAGAAAATGATCTCCTCGTGAGCAAGCTGCTGCCTTGCCCTGTGCCCCCACTTGCCGCACACGCCCCCCCCCCCCAGCACCGCCTTGGCGGCCCGTGCCCACTACTGGCACCTTTCAACTGGCCCCCTATTGAAAAAATTTGAGGACCCCTGCCTTGGAGAATAAACATGCAATTCTGCCTGTAAGATTGTTACAGGATATTAACTGTTCCCTCAACTACTGAAGATAATTTTGTGTTACTGATGGTTTTTCTCCTCCAAATATACTTGGTCTTGCACTCTAACCTACTGTGATCTTTAACATGTCAA
This sequence comes from Varanus komodoensis, assembly GCF_004798865.1. Classification (NCBI taxonomy): domain Eukaryota; kingdom Metazoa; phylum Chordata; class Lepidosauria; order Squamata; family Varanidae; genus Varanus; species Varanus komodoensis. Next base: position 115,922,192 of record NW_025335268.1, read on the forward strand.
TAAAGGGATGAGCTCAGTGTTTTCATCTCAGGTGTTTTCATCTCAGTCAAAGTACTCTTTGGAAGGAGATTTTTATTGCTGAGGTTCACTTCTTTTCTTGTTTCTTTTTCTTATTTTTACCATTTTGATTAATATTGCAAGGGTCTCTTGATGAAGAAAGTAAGCAAAGAACAACAAGGAACAATAGTTTGTTTCATGGTACAAGTAGCAAAGGTTATGATTGTTTCTTGGAAGCTGAGAGGAGGGGCTAAATGTAGAATTGAATTAGAGTAAATGGCAACCAGGACTGATGGAGAATTAGCTGTAATTAGGGTATGTCAGAGCCATTGATTAAAACTATAACGCTGCATGTTAAAGGCATGGAAGAGGTATAAAATAGGCTAGGATTACTCATTCCTTTTAATGTGCCCCCACATTACCTCTCAGCAAGAAATTCATAAGGCAAAAAAAATAAATAAAAATCCTGTAGCACAACATGAATGGTTTGAGTAACAATGTTTGATCCCTGGTTCTGCTAAAGCCAGGAAGACTGGAATAATCCCAGCAGGCACTTTGGAATTTACACCTGATCAGATTTTAAAGGACAAAGAGGGCATATTCACATTTGCTGAGGGAGTTCTAAATGGTAAAATAAATTTAACATTAACTGCAATCTATTAATCAAATCATCAACAAAAAACGTTTATAACTATGGCTTTGAGAAAGATGGAAAAAATACAAAACATTTATAATAGGAGTGCATGTAAACTGAAACATTGGAGGAATGTCAAATAGGGATTTGACCGACCCAAAGTGAAAGAGGAACAGGGTCAGCTGCCAACAGTTGACCCTGTTATGTCTGCTGTAAGACGGGGGGGGGGGGGGGGTCACCAATGTCTGGAGTGAGTGTAATACCAATGATTACAGTTACACATTTCTATCACCAAGGTTCCAAGCTGCAACTTGTATAGATTTTATTTCAACCCCATCAGCTTTATGAGGCTGTTAATCTATGCAGGCTGGTGGATCTGTGCTCACTGGCATGATTAAAATAACATCATGATCCAATTGTAGTTGAATGTGCACTTGACTATGAGCTCTCACAAACTACTTGGGCATGATCTTTTACCTATTATTAATTGCTAAGGAAAGTATCCAAGCAAGAATCCCTAAGGCACTTGCACATTATATGAATGAAATACTGCAGATATTTCAAACAGTCTTCTCTTTGGGGCAAAGAAACCTTTTTAAGGGGTACTTCTCTTCTGAAGAAGGCATGGTTAAGAAGGCAAACCTCAGAAAGTGGTAGATTGCTAGACGCAATGATAACATATCTTTCCCTGAAGTTGCACAAAGTGGGCCTAGGACTCCATATAAACAAAGATTACAGGAAACAGCTGGAGGCTTCACAGACCAATCAGACAATAGTTGCACTTATTTACTGAAGACAGAAGTGTTATGAAGATGGAAGGAAAAGAATATGGTGATGGCAAGGAAGCTCTAAAAGAAAAAGCTGACGAATTTTATCTCAAGCATATAGACATCCACTGGTACATGTACGTACAATAAACAAGAAATCTGCAAGGAGTTTGTAGGTTTCTATGACCTATTGTCTAATGCTTCCTCTCCTCCTTTGACTAATACTCATTTTTAAAAGATTCATTTACTTTCCTTCATTAGGAGGATAAACAGCATATGGATTCCTCAATCTTGAATGAAGTGAATGTTATAATAAAAACTTCAAGGAGGCACACATTAGAACTAAAGCTGGCCCTGGCAGCTTTTGTACTAATTCATGTAAAATGTATATTCTGGTACCCCTTTTAACTGCATTGTTTAATGATGTTCTAGGAGGGTCTCCCCTTCTACCCAGTCACACATAGCTGTGATTCCAAAATGTATATGACTCATGCTCTGATTGAATCTTATAGACCAATTTCATTATTAAATATAAACTATATTTTATATTAGCATTGATAAATCATATGGAAACTTTTACAATAGTATATACACCTTGACCAGACAGTCCTTGTTTCTAATCCCATTATGTAACTGATCCAGTACAGAGATTACTAAATTGGCCACAACAAAGAAAAAAACACACCATTGGTCATTTTTTGCATTGGATAGGTAAAAACATTTTGATTGTGTAGAACCAAGGTTTTATTTATTAATTATTTTATTTATTTAGAAAATTTCTAGGCCACCCCATTCGCCGAAGCCTTGGGGCGGCTTACAAATAAATAAATTAAAATACATAAATAACAATATAAAATGCACATAACTGTATAAAATAAGTCGCCCTGGCCAAAAAAACTTTAAAATAAAAATAACATTAACAATTAAAATGACGCTTGAATAAAAAGGTCTTCGCCTGGTGCCGAAAAACAAATAATGATGGCGCCAGGCGGATTAGTCTGACGTGTAAATCAGATTTGGCTCTAAATTACTTCTAGTTTTTGACCAAATCTGTTCTTATTCAGAAGTAAGGCTGAGAATAAATCATCAATACTCCACTTCTACAATTATCCAAAGGGGGACAACGCTAGGATGCTTATTATCACCACTGTTATTTGATTAGTATTAAAACCCCTCATAGAAAAAAAATGTAGCTTGGACCAATGTGGGGTGAGCATACACTCTCAACTCCATACTCTTTGCCCTTATGCAACCAATATAGTTGCTTACAACAAAACACCCTACCTTCTGAAACTAAATTTTAAGAACTGGCTGATTTTAATAACATGTTAATTATTCAAAGCTCATGTTTTTAATGCTACACCAGAAGTACAATGCTAGTTTTCTGATCCTTTGGAGATGACTGTGCTCTACTCCAAGCTTTGCTACCTAGGCATTTTAGTAACAAAGACCTGAAATACACTATACAATGTCAACCATGGTAATGTCTGGAAATATATTAATAGAGACATCAGGTGCAGGAGATTGATGACGCTCTCCATAATGGATGGATTGATCATGAATGAAATGATAGTCCTTCCCCAGCTGATGTTTCTCTTTCAAACACTCCTTGTCTATACCCCAAAAAACTATTTAAATAAATTCCAGGGAAAAATAATTCCGTTATTTTTGCTAGAAAACACCCAAGAACTAGGGCAGCCTTACTCTATCTACATGTTCAACATGGTGAATGAGGAATGCCAAATTGATCCACATACCAGCCAGCTTCACTAGACAATTCTTTTGTTAACAGAAGATGAAGGAAAGCAAGTAAGTTTCACTGAGGAATATAATAGTGGAAAGAATACCTTTAGATTATCAATTTCTAGAGGAAAAGGTTGACCTTAGGTGTCTGATTCATAATAGATTCACTTGGACTGCTTGCCAGATTTGAATAAGATGGGCATAGAGACTTTCTTCATGGACATCTGCATTACCCCCATTGAGATATCTCCCTAACTTTCCCAGTAAGGCAAGAATTTATAATCTGCCTGAATGGAAGCACAAAGGATTCTATCATCTTTGTCAATTTTTAAGTGAAAGCTACCAATAAAAATGGCCTTCCAAAATAAAAGGTGAGGGAAGTAACTTCAATAATTTTAAAGTCCCTGCCCTGTCTCACCCCGCCCAGCTGAAGGAGGATGCCCCTAGAAATCTTTTGTGCTTTGAAAAAATAGTCAAGAATACAAGAGTGATTCGGGGATTAATTTAAGTAATTTACAAACAACTTTTGGAGGTTAAATTTGATTTATGTTCCCCATGGAAAACCTGGTAGAAAATGAATCTGAAAGTTGAAGTGGACAACAGTGATTGGCAAGACTTAAGAAATAAGCCTCCCTAAAGATCCATTTCATCCTGCACCAGAGAAATGTCTTTTAAAATTGTTCATGGATGAATGTGACCCAAAATCTCTCTCCAATATGACTCATTCATTTTTTTCGGTGTTGGAGGAGGTGCCCGGAGTCAGGTACATACTTACATATGTGGTGGAACTGTAAATAAGTTCAGTATTTTCGGAGAATGGTAATGTCAAAGATTGGTACAATTACAAACCAACATATTCCAAACTCACTGGCCCTAGCACTACTGGATCTATTTTTGAGAGAAGCTAACAACTTGTGTAGTACGAAGTTAATTACTCATTTAATATTGCTGTCAGGTTCACAATTGCAAGATATTGGAAAGGTTTTTGATTGCAAGGATTAGATTATTGGTACAAAATGGTATGGCAAATGGGAGAAAATCTCATGAATTAAAGGAGACAAATGGTTTAAATAAACATGATTCATTTCATGCAACTGGGCAAGATTTTACTGAACAATCTGTATAATATACACTCACAATATAAAACAGTCTGGGAACTGTAATGTACTCAAAAAGAAAAATGATTGTATTACAGATAATCATTTTAAGTAAACAATGTAGATTGAAACTAAGAGCTCTATAACCTTGTACTAGTGCTTACCTAAGTTTTTTATTTTTATTTTAAACTTTATTATATTTATAATGGATGTGACACTGATGGAACATGTGTTTTTTGGTATAATTTACTTTTATCATGTCTGTTTGGTTGCTCTTTTGCTATTTGGTACAATAAAACATTTTTTAAAAGTCCAGCCAATATTTAGAAGGGATGCTTTGGAAGGTACCAGGGGATACTTCTGGAGAAAACTCCATGGATGTACAGAGCTCAGTGAATAGCCCATTGTATTTGGATAAACATGGTTTAAGACTTTAACATCCTGGTTTGTTCTGAAACTGTTAACTATAGTTTCCTTGTTTGGATAAAGCAGGAAACTATGGCTTATGAATTCTATTCTGATTTAATTGCAGCTTGTGTGAAGGGTCTACCATGATATGATTGAACCAGTTAAATGCAGGGGGATAAAGCATTAGATTTCAGCTTAGGCTCATAATGACTTGTTTCTTGTAAGAGTTGCCTCTCTTGCAGCCCCATCTCCTCCTGTGCATTAAGGAAACACTACTGATTTACCAACATCAGATTGTGATTCCAGTGTCACATAACTCTGCATATTTGCCCAATCTGGATCTTCCCAGGAAAAGGGATTTGGAGTCAAAGAGGTTAAACACCTTCTCCTGCTTCTTTGATCCAGGTGTCTCCTCCAGAAGAGGCTTTTCCTGCCATCACATTCATGTCATATAGACCTGCAGGTAACTTCTGCCTTTGGTCTTGAGCACATCCCTCAGAAAGAAGCTAGAAAAACTGCACTATAAGTGTCCAGAAGTCACTAATTCACCAAGGGGGCAGGCAAATTACTGCTCCCCTCCTTGTTTATCTAGATTATTTTGCATAAGCAAGAGAGATCCACAGATCCCAGGAGGAGTCAGAAGGCAAAGGAAATTATAACATAAGAAGGAAAGTGGAGAAGAATCTGTTGGTTTTGTTTTGTTTTTTACAGAGAAATGACTCCTTTGAGCTTTTCAAATGGGAAGGGGGCTAGTAATTACTTTGATTCTGATGTGAGCACATGCCATGACAAAACCCTTGCTTTCCCATCTACTTTCCCTCCTACTAAAGAAATGATTGCAACCTCCCAACCCCAACAGCTGACTAATTGAAGAGATGCCCATAATGGCAGCATAAGGTTGGCCGCCTTAATTAAAATGCTTTAGAGTAGAAAAAGGTGTCGTCAGTGGGAAGGACCTGCACCTCAACATTCCCTAAAAGGTACATTCTAAAGAGGTGTCATTGTCGTATTGAGAAATCTGGGAATGCAAGGATTCCAAGATTATTGCCAGGACAGCCCAGCAAAGAGTTAAATCAAATATTTAGGCACTAAATTGTTTTCATGAATCCATTTTAATCTAACTGGTGAATTGATCTTAGATGAGCAAGGGGCAAATGCAGAAACCACAATGGCCTGTAGTGCAAAGGACAAGAAAATTCTCTGCTACAACCACTAATTATTATTATTTGCATATGATCAAAGACAATGAACAAGCAGACTCTCCAGGAAGAGTTTAATAATAGTCCTTAATAAGCATTACTTATACTGCAGTCATCTTGAGTCATTCCCTGTTCAATAGCTTTTAATGCTTGACCCCTCCTGCTTGTCTCCCGGCCCTGCACCACTCCCAGCAGGGAACAGCAGTTCCCTGTCAGTGCAAACTGTATTGGGGTCACAGTGCCTTTGCCTCGTGGTACCTTGCAGTGTCCATTACCAGAACCAATGAGCCTGAGCCATATTATAACAAAACCAATATAGTGTTGCAAAGGTGGAATTGCTACCTTGCATCATGGGAATAATGGAATAGAGGTACATACGTTTACAGTAAACACCTCTATCTCCACAGCTGAATTTCCTTGCATCACCACAACAGTTTAAGATGTGTAGCCTCAGACAAACCTGTCAAACTTAAAATCCTTGCTCAAACTTTGGATACCACCTCCCAGTCCATGCCCACATGATTATCCTTCCATTCCCAACATAACCCAGATTTCTCTCCTATCATGACACTCATCTCAAGTCCCTTGACAGTTTCCAATACCGGCATTCATTTCTGTTAAAATTACACAACTTGTATAGACATGTGTGTGCTGTTAAAACAAAAAACAAAACTGCCTTTTGGTAAAATCTAGAAAAGTATTTTGGGGCCTGTTTGCTGATTCATCTTGGGTGCTGAAAAGATAGTTCCACAACATTTCTCCTGTATTATCGTCATCACATGGATCAATATGGATCAATATCATACTAGAAAGCAGTCAGACAGACAATACTCAGTTTTCAAGTTCACAGTCCCCATTTTCTCAAGTTAATGGAATAATCATTACAGATTATCTATGTGTTAATGGGAGTATTGCATAACCCTCCATGCACACACACACACAAGGCACAAGCAGGTGCCACACAGGGTTCTCCCATCCACTGCTACTGACTTGCCTGGCGGCCACGCTCCCTGCTACTGAAAGAAGACAATATTGCACCCCCTTGCTCTGCACATTCAGACACCTGGAAGACAATGTGCATGCATGCTGATGTACACGAATAGAGCTCCTCCATATGAGGGGCCCCCTTTCTTGTATGGTGTCCTCTGCACATAGATGTAGGAGCGTAACAGCTGTTCAAGATGCAGCTGCTGGGTGCGTGTGTGTCAGGGGCCAAGGCAAGCCCTCAGTCCTGCCACCCCATGTGTGTTCTTCCAGAATGAAGAGGGGATCATGAGAAGCTTCCTAAAGTCACAGCTGAAGAAAGATGGTTGCATTGCTGATAAGGAGCTAGGATGATCTTACTGGGACCAGTGACTGGCATTCCAATATCTACTCATTCATCAAACTTATCAGATGCTCTCAGGCCAGTGGCTTTCTTGCTCTAGCCTACCTCACACGGTTCTTGAAAAGATGAAGGAAGGAAAGCCACGAATGCTGCCATAAGCTCTTTGGACCAAGAGGAATAAAAATGCAAGTCATGCATACACTTTTCAGTCTAATCCATCTCACGGGGTGTTCTGGTGATTAAAAAAGAAGTAGAGAACCATATACATAAGGAAGCCTTATGGCTGATGGGGTGGGATAAAAATCCAATCAATCAATTGCCCTGAGCTCCTAGGAGGAAGGGCAGGATAATAAAAATACTATCAAGTGCTTCCCTGCTTTTATCCGTACGTAGTTAGCTATTTTCTCCTTCACAATATAATGCTCATATATCTTATTTCCCCATTCTGAGATAGATGGTACTGCCTGAGTTCTTTGACAGCACTTCCAATTTTGTTCTCCTTTCCCATTATTTTAAAAGTATGTACCAGTGAAGGTACCTGAGATGCTCATTAAATTGAGCTAAGTGGCTGGGAGAATTTCTCAGGAATAAAACTAAAAACATACTGAGTGTTCGCCAACCAAAGCCAAATAACCTACTGATGTGAGTCCTCAGTCAGTCTCCATTTAAAACAAGATCAGAGCAGGAGAATTGGACAGTTCCAACAAAGAGAAGCAAGTTTGTTTAGCAAACAAAGTCAAGAGAAGCAAGAAACAGCTCCACTTCCTGTTCCTGACTTATTACACTACTGAAAACTTCATTTGGGCCAGAGATCTAGTTCGGTACTGATTAAGCCAGCCTTCCCCAGCCTGGGATCATTGTAGTGTGTTAGCCTACAAATCCCATAAGCCCCTATCCAGCAGGCTGGAGATTATGAGGCTTGTGGTCCAACACACCTGGAGGCACCAGCCTGGGAAAAGCAGGACTAAGTGAGGGAGCCTGTTTGTTGGACAACCAGTACAGCTCTCTTCATCACAGTTATGCTTATTTTATTGTTGCTTTCATCTTTTGAGGGGTTTAACGCAAGAGCTGCTTGTCTGAGAGCTTTCTCTCCTGAATCTTATCCTGAAAGCATTCGCAACAAATATACTCATCCGCTTGTCGTAACAAAGAGGCAGCTTTTTGTATCTCCTTCACAGGGCTTTAGGGCTTAAGAGTAACATTAGATCAGAAACGGGAGTAAATTAACAAAGGAAGCATGGAAATGAAGGACGGCAAAAGGGCTTCCAATTAGAATGGCATCTTTGCCCTAATTGACACAGCATATATTTTAAAGCTCTGACACTGCAATGTCACAGTCCCTGGGAGGGTACCTGTGACAAAACAGTATGTCTGTACCTTCACCCTGCAAGGTAGAGAGTGCAGGACATTTTTTCCCCTCAAAAGTTGATTGCTACCACCCACATATTAATAACACTTTTAGAACATTAATATTTAGCACAGTCTTAATTAATTTTAATGTTTAATAATGCATAAGTATGTGGGAATTCATGCTTTGGGGTGGGTTCCACTGCAAAACTTCCTTTGCACTCCTGAACAGCCAGGTTAGTGCATTTGTCAAGTTGTCCCTCATGTGCAGAGGTGAACAGCCAAGATAAGCAGGAGATTCAAATTAACTCCCATTTCCAAACCAGTAAGTGCCTTGCAAGTTTTCTTTTGTTAACCCTCAAGAACTCCAGTGACTATTTCTACTTTCTAGATGTGGAACTGAGGAAGAATATTTTGCTCATGGTCTCCTGAGTAAGTGCATGACTGACAGAACTGAATTCTGGCCTCAAAGATCCAAGGGCAGAAGGCCACACAGAACATCGCATTGGTAGGATCTATATCAGGGTCCATTTTGTTTGTGAGGTCTTGCTGTATTCCACCCCCACCCCATTCAGTTCCTGCTTTCTGGGCACATACTAATAAACCCAACCAAGTACCTCACACCAGTGCATACTATTGTAATCGTGGAAGAAGTAGGAGGAATTGAAATAGAATATTGTGGTAGAACTCACATCAAGGCGTCAGGTTCAGGCATGTGTTGTGTGCCACAAGAGAGCCCCAGATGTTACCATATTGGGATACAATACTCTTGTAGACTAGCCCATCGGCTATCTAATCCATTGTCTCCCAAACACCTGATTGAGTCAGCAACACTTGACAACACTTAAAGTATCTCTTGTGTACCAATCCATATCTTGAACTCCTGCCACACGAGCTTGTTCTCACAGTTCCCGCATTCTCTTCCAATATTGTCTAAGATTGTTTCCTGCTCCAGCCATGAACATTTTGTGTCTGGTCATGTTTTTTCTCCGGCTGTGTCTCCAAGGTGCTCAACAGACATCTTGCAGTTGGCTCCTCTGTAACTTTGTGAGCCAGCATGGTGCTGTGGCTGGACGAGCAGACTAGCACACAGGTGAGGCGTTTTCAGCCTGCAGACTTAGTTCTTCTTCCCAAGACTCTCCATATAGCCCACAAAGGTATCTGGTGAGGTCCCAGTCTCTCAGTGCCGGAAGATGGAGGAAAGCTGTTTCTGGTTGAGTTGGACTATTAAGGCACACTCTTCAGTGTGAAGTGTTCTGCCTGAACGGTGTTAAGTGTTCTGCCGTGGTGCCTAACCAGAATGCAGCAGGGAAGTTAAGTACAACACCCTGTAGTTACCCTAGTGATCACAGGTAGTCTTGTGTGGCAGGACCAGCCAAAATAGAGAATTCCAAACAGATGTCAACCCTGGAAGAGCACTCCAGCAGAGCGCAATCTGTTGGAAGGGTCACTAATCAAAACCAACATCAAATGCAGAGGAAAAGCTAAAGATGAGTTGGTAGCTAGGGAGCAGATACATGAGAAGCTCTCCGAGCATCTGCTGCACAAAACACAGGACCTATGTTGTTCCATCAGTAGATTGAACGGAACACTTATGTAACCCTGCCCAGACTCACCTGCCAACAGATAGCCTAGAGCTCCAGGGCTTTCTGAGGGCTCTTCTGCTGTTCAAGACTTCACTTATTTCCACACACTACTGGCATGCAGTTTGTTATATCCTGTCCCAAGGCTAACTCAAAGATTGTTCCTTATCCCTGGAATGGGACTTATAAGACCCAGGTTGAAACCAGCTCTCAGCCATGCTGTTTACCTGGTGATATGGGGCAGTCATGTTATCTTAGTTGCAGGTTTGTTGTGGGTGGAGAAGAAAGGAAAGTACAACAAGCCCTTTGGAGAAATGTGGGCTAGAAATGTAATAAATGAACCAATGACCCATAGAAACTCCTGGTTAGAAGTCCTGCAAAACCCATCACAGACAGCAAGATGGCAGAACAGACCCCAGAAATTGTTGGCAAAGCAAGTTATTGCTGCCAAGCACTTTTCATGCACTTCAAGGAGCTCTTTTACCTGCTTAGGGCACTGCAGGGCTCTTTGGACCGTCCTTGGCATATGCAAAGAAAATGTAATCTATATGAGGTTAGTGCCTTTCAATGTTTTGAAAAAAAATACTCTAACCCTATGCATATGGCAGGCAACTGTCACTGACATAAAGAAGTTGTTTGATGAGGCCATCAAATCCTGACAGAAGCATCATTCAGTTTCTGCCTGTGTCTTGACGGAGGCTGAAGGGTGGCTGGAAGCAGCATCTTGAAGGAGACCTTCTGTGCCTTTCCTGATGGGGCCTAAATCCTATCCATAAGCTTCTCATTTAAGAGAAGGGAAATTTCTTATCAGCCCCTCACCACGTGCTTTCTATTTCCCCCAGGTGAATTCAATCAAGGTGGATTCAGTTTGAGATTAGGGGGCTTCAAAGATGCAGCTTTCCCCTCTTTTCTGTGCTAAGGAATAAATATAACCAAATCTGACAGGAATGCAGAAGCAGTTAGCTGGATACCAAAAGGCCATGTGTCTACATGGGTATCTACAGACTATTGTCTTCTTTCCTATGTCTGGAAAATGCACTGAACTGGCCTGGCAGAGTTATTCGAAATTCAAGACTCAACTATTACCCAGGGAGGCCGTGACTCCTTTGTCAGCGGGGCCCCTCATTTATGACAGTTTTTGAGTGTTATAGTGTGCTGAAATCCATCTCCAAAACACTCTCACCATCATGGAGCACCATGGATAGCTCCTATAAAGCTCAAAATAAATGCTGTAATGGATGAGGAGCCCCACTGCCATCAAATTATCAGCCTCCACTAATGTTATCCATTTGCTCATTTTAAAATATCAAGAATAAGAGTACTGTAGGTACTTTGTCCAGTCCTTCGCTTTTTCATGGCTTTTTCATCTCATAACAGTCACTCCTAGCTACACAGTACATTGAATATGTAGCATGTAGCTAATCCTCTCTAAGTTTTTTCTTACTTTGAAGCAAGCACAAGGTTTCTAATGCAGATCATGCACATGGGGAGGGGAGATGCCACCTGGCCACTTCCCCACTACCCAAATTAACTCCTCAGAAATGCTTAAGGGCTAAAAAATGAAAGTGAAAAGTTGACTTGGCACCAATGTGGAGGGGAAGCCTTCGCCCCTGTGCAGGATGGGTATAGAGAGTGAATAACTGCATGGAAAGGTTTACATCTCCCGTACCTTTGAACTGGGGCCCTGATCAGGGCTGAGTTTCTAGGTACTTACTTTAAGATTTAAAAGGTGGCAATTGGGAGCATGCAATGTACGTAATATACCATGCAATTTAGTCCGGATTGCACACAGCTTAAAGGAAACCCTAGATTGTTGGGAGTTGGAGGGTCCTGCTTTGGTCATCAACAGCTTTCTATCATCACCCTCTCTTGTTACCAAAATGGGAACCATTTTATTTTACTCTTAGGAGATCCCTCCAGGACAGGGGTGGGCAGCTTTAGGCCCTCCAGAAGTTATGGTGTACAACTCCCACAATTCCTCATCATCTGCTGTGTTGGTTGGGCTGTAGAGCAAAACATCTGGAGGGCTACAAGTTACCAACCTTGCACTCAGACTTCAGGGAAGTCTGCAGTGCTGAACAAGCAGATGGACTTCAGCACCTACTTTCCTATAGATGTTACTGTGGACAAAATACGATATTAAAGTATTATGAAGTCAGCTGCTGCCCCCCCCCACCCCACCAAGTCAGGCTAGATTCTCAGAGCAAAGAACTGAATAGCAGCCCCTCGTGGACACTTGGAACTTCCAAACCCCAGGACTGTGCCAGATTCCTAAATGCTATATTGCAGCACTGCCCCAACCAAGCCAATGGTCATGAGACAAACAGAACACCCCCACTTCTTGTTGGTTTATTCAAACTGGCAAAGGTTAGGTTTGGCCTAGCCATGAACTCCCAACATGGTTTCTCTTTTCCAAAAGCAGCCATGGAGTGGACATTTTGGAACACAGTTTCACTTTGGGGAGGGGTTTTAACCTTCTATTAGCCATGGAGAAAAAACATATCCTGTAAAAGTAATATTTCATTCACATGCATATGCTTTAGTGGAAAGGATGATTGGCTCAGAGGGCATGATTTCCAGACAAATCCGAGTCTCTACTTGCATCCAGTATAGAAACTGAGCCCTGGATCAATGTATATGCTAGCCCCTAGTTGTGAAAGCAAATTGGGATCGTTCAGAAGTAAGACACAAGATAACCTGAGCTTAAGTGACAGTCCAGAGTCATTAGATTCATTGTCTATGCAGTCAATTTGAAGTAATCGTTCAAATCTTGGAAAGTGTTCCGTCTACCTTTTTTACTCTTTAATCTTGTATATTTTATGAGGCATCTACATGACATTGTCAATCCAACTGCTCATCTCTCACATTTTCTACTTCCACACTAACTTTTTCTTTTAGAAGTAAAAGAACACCAGCTTCTTCTCCACACTTGTAGATCACCTTAGTGTAATGCTTTGTCCTTTTGAAGAGGCATGGGTCTGACACATCCAGAGAGGTTTTACCAACCTGAGCCCTAGAACAACCTCTTGACTGACATACCTTCCTTTTCATATTTCTTGTCATGTCAAAGTCATTTCCACAGGATTTTCAAAACTGATTTTAAAATGTACACTAAATCCCCTTTTGCCTACCTTAAGAAAAAATGAATATATTTTTGCAGTAAAGCTTAAACTAACATGCCTTTTCATGTAAATTCAAATGCTTCAGATAAAAATTAACGAGTTGCTAAAATGGCAGCTTATTTATTATTACACAAATATATCCAACCTTTTTTCCTCTTGCAAGGAATTCAGGTCTGTTTACATGGGTCTCCTCCTCTTCTGCTCTCTGTCTCTGTATGAGTCACTGTTCTAGTTTTGCCTCTCCTTCCTTGATTTTTTCCCCATTGATATCCTAACCTTTTCTCCAGGGAGCCCAGTGCAATATACATGAACCTCCTCCTCTCTGTTTGATCCTGTGAGGTGTCAGTGACTTTCCCCAAAATCACCCAGTGAGCCTCATGGCAAAGTGGGGATTAGAACGTGATGCCAGACTGACTCTCGTGCTTTAAAGCACTGTTAGTGGATTTCAAAGCACAGAAAGTACAATGGCTGCTAAGACGTGGAAAATGGGTTGCAATGCTGTTTTGTGGTAACAGCAGAAGAGCCATGGCTTGGTACGAATTGGACAGTGCAGTACTGTCTCAGACTCGGCACATTCTCACATGCTTTCCTATAAATGGGGAAGCCACTAGAAAGAAAGGCAGACTCCTCCAGCCTCAAGTTGGGTTATCCTCAGAGCAGCTGTTGCTGGAGGCTGCAGAGAATGATTGCAAGAAGGCTATTAGATTGGAGACTGAGACTTAGCTGTTCCCTTTAATTTGTTCCATGAGGCTGGAGGTGTAATTTCAGTGAAGGGCAGTTGAAGAACCAAGGTAGACAGAGAGACAGTAGATCACATACCTTGGGTATTTCCCCTGGCTTGCTGCCATTCCTTATCATATCTCCCAGATCTATTTTAGGAGCTTTCTATGCTAGTGGTAGAGAAACCTCTTGCAACTCAAGGTGTTTCAGAGATAGACACATTCCAAATTCTAGTCCATTTGTATGTATCAGACAAAAGACGATGTGGCAGTGGAAGAGTGGAGGGGGCAAATCAAAGTGGTGATCCCAGCATTACTTTTCAGAAAATCTACATCAGGAGAGAGAGGGAAGATTGGAAGATGCTCTCTCAGACTGCAGAAGGAGCTGGAGATGAGGATGGGTTTGATACTTGCCTGTCTCTGGTGTAAGATTCTCACCATCAACAACCCTGTAATCCAGTTTGCCCCATGGAAAACATAGCATGCATTTCCATTCCAGACATTATTAGGCATGTGTGTTTCCCTACACAGAAGAACCAATTTCTCTGTGGTTGAAAAAGCAGCACATGTCATTGTAGCGTGAAAGGAAAGTACATGCAAGGAGGGGGCTGGGATCAAGGGCATAAGTGCAGATGGTCTAATACTCTTGCTATTTACTGAAAAGACTACGTCTGGCATTTTCAAAGTTGTGTGCTTTGATTAAAATTTCACAGTCAGGACAATTGCAGATGTCAGGAGGAACATGGTGATCTTATATAGCTCAAACACACACTTCCAGCATTTCTATTAAACCTTGCTGTGAGTTGTTTTCTACCAGCCTTCTCCAGCTAGGCACACTCCAGATGTATGGGACTACAACTCCCAGCATGTAGCATGCAGATGCAGTGACGGAAAAAAAGTCTCCCTCTCGGGACAACTGTTCAGCTGGGAAAAAGAACAGTACATGTGTCTCTTCACTAGCTCTTGCAAAGCCAATGGTGGCTGCATGCAAAGGCGAACAGGGCTCTATAAGGACAAGCCACATTTGCCCAAATCCCTCCTTCTGCAGGAAGATTGAAGGTGTAAGAGCCCAGGTCTTGTTTGTATCTGGCCACACTACCAAAGCCTCCAGAGTGGGCAGTGAATCCAAGGGGGGAAATTAATCCCAGGATCCTAATTTCACAGCATGTCCACATACTCAGACTCCTGCTTCTGGCTCACTGAAACTTGGACACAGAAATTGTTACCTACAAGTGGACAGTCATAATCACACCAGCTGTTGTGTGCTCACAGTTCCTTAAAATGCAAGAACATTGGCTGTTTCTCAATTTACCAGGCATCATCTATCTGCTCTTGTTGAGCTGACCCATTTGGAGGATGAACATACTGTGACAAAAATATTTGCAGCCCACATAACAGAAGACAGTATATGTTGTTGTTGTCGTCATCGTTGTCGTCATCTTTAGACTCCCATGGCCAAAGATCTCTACACAGTTTACAACAGTTCACAGAATACAATGAATAAGTACAAAATGCAAATACAATGAAGCATAATAAAATTTTGCCATGAAAATTTAAAACTAAATTATTCTCCCAATATTTTAATTATAACCTGTTTTATTTAGTGGTTTTATTTTAACATTGGATGCTGTACAGCTGTTATTTCTATTTCTATTTTTATTGTATTGTATTAATTAAAATAAACCATCCCAAGATGTCTGTGAGGGGACGGTATAGAAAAGTTTTAAATAAATAATAAATAAATAAATGAAAACAATGAAAACAACTAAAACAACGTAATACAACTAGAGCTATTTTTTTAAAAAAAACAACAACAACAACAATTGGCATAAGCCTTGCCACCTCCTATATGTCGTTAAGATACATTTAATGGCTCAGCATACAGGACAGTTGCAACCTGGCACCAAGAGGATAATAGAACTAGTATCAGGTGGCCTGAAGTGGGGAGATAATGCTATAATTTAGGGGCCACAACTAAGAAGGTCCTCTTTGTTGCTCCCAACTGAGCCTCCTTCAGAGAAAGTGTCACTCAGGGGCTGGCCTCAGATGTTGAATGCAGTGTCCAGGTAGATCTGAGTTGGTAGAGGGGCTCCAACAAGTATTGTGGTTCCAAATCGTACAAGGCTTTGTAGATTAACACCAGCACCTTGAAATGGAAACATACAGGCATCCAATGAAAGCAGGTCAGAACTGGTGTTATATGTTCAGACCTTCTAGTCCTAATTTCTAGTCTGGCTGCTACATTTTGCACAACCTGTAGCCTCTGAGCTGCCTTCAAGCACAGCCCCACATAGTGCATATTGCAATAATCAGATTTGGAGATTACCAAAGGACGGACTACTTAAACCAGGCTATTGCTGTTCAGATTGGAGTATAGCTGAGTCACCAAACAAAACTGATCAAAGGCACTCCATCTTTGTCACTAAGCTTCAAGAGACAAAATGTATTCAGGAGGGCCATATGAACACAATCCAGGTGAATACAATCCCATGCAAAACAAACTTAGCATTCTCCACCTGGTGAGAAAAATCACCCATTAACAACGTTCAGTCTTGTCTGAACTGAACTCAGTTTGTTAGCCTTCATCCATTCTACTGTCACAGTCAGGCACTTATTTAACAGATCCACAGCCTCACATACTGGGATTAAAAAGGAAAGGTAGAGTTGCAAGTCTTCAGTAGACTCCAACACACTCCAAAACTCTGGTTTTGCATAGCATTGGAGGCACAACTGACCCCTGAGGAATCCCATGCTGGAGCATCAATGGAGCCAAGCCGTATTCCCCAGGCACAACATTCTCAAGCTAGCCATCCTTCCTGCCAGTTTGTATAACAAGAAGAGGCAAGAATCCAGCACAGACTGGCTGCACAAAACTGTCCATACAACTTGCCAATACCCTTGAGCTGTACCAACTGAAGCCCATCCAAGACTGTGCTTGGTGGACCTCACCTTATCCCACTGCTATTGCACTGGGTCTAAGACACAAGAAAATTTTTCCTAAGATATATTTGTCCAGCAAATATATTGTGGTTGGTCTCAGAAAGGCCTAAGATGTCCTTGGGCCAGCATCCGTGGCCTCAGACAACCCTAAAAATCTCCACTGGGTGGCAAAGAGAGGACTGAATAGAGGCAAAGAGGTAATGTCTCTTTACTGCCCTCAGTGCCTTTATGTATGCCTGATTATAGGCATATACCAGGGCTTGATATGGACTTGATTAGGAATTTTCACTATCTGCACTCAAGCTTTCTCCTGTTTTTCTTCCTTGCCTTCCATTAGAGGCAAGTATGTGTAGGGAAGTACAAGCTTCCCTACACATAAAGAGGGCAGTCAGAAGTATTCGTGTCAACTGCCCAGGTCATCTTTGTGTTCTGGAGATTGATTAAGGATTCAACATGAGACAACACTTGCGGCTATACAGAAGCTTAGCACCCTTAGATTAATTAGAACCATTTGTAGTTAGAATCCATCAGAAAGTTTGTACCCTTTCAGTTACAGGGACCATTAGGGAGCATTGGCATTTGATGAGCTGGTCTAGGCCCTTCTGGTTGCGTGGCCACCTCTGCCGAATGTCTGCTGACAGTTTGGAAAAGGAGAGACAAGGCAGCCAATTGCAAATTGCCAATACAGAGGGCACTATTGGACATATAAAACATGCACACACTAATTTATAAGTATAGATACAAAGTTAGAATTGTGATTTAAAAAGAAATACAGCCCATCTCACCATGGGGGGAAGTCTGTGACCAGGTGAGCTGTGTGCCGTCAGCTGTCCAGTTGATAGGCACCTTCATCTAGTCTTTATCTTTATACTGGGCAGCTCATCAAACAGAGAATGCCCTCGAATAGAAGATTTCCCCTGAGAGGGGGGAGGGACAGAGGACCACCCTAGCAAGTCCTTACACCCATTTATTTATTTACATGTATTACTAGGCCACCTATAATTACCGAGGCCTTCCTAGGTGACATTTGACTATTTTAATTCTGAACACTGTCAACATAGAAGTAATAGTTAAAGCAGAAAGCCATATATGAATGAGTGGGTCTTCCAGCTAAATGTTGCTCTGAAGAAAGGGACCGTGTTGTGCTGTGTCTTGAAGAAGAAGGGCTCCAATTATAAGGCCAGGCTAGAGAGTGAACCCAGCCATGCAGTGTCTCCTGAGTTGGAGCATTTCCTTCTAAGGAGTTTCTGCATGGATTGTATGGCCAGGAAGAATGCATGGTTCAGGTCTTCTGCATGTTTCTTCTTAACGTAGTCTTTGTGAGGCAATAAATATATACTGACATGGCACCAGGAAAACATTGGAGGAGGCAGATGTTTGGACCTCCATAAAGTTCGATGGTTGAGGTGGGGTGATCACACAACAAAATCTTTACTTAGAAATGCCCCCCATTCTCACCATTGTCCATTTTAAAAACATTATTCACGTTCATTGGCACATCTCCTGCATATTTTACTGGAGCATTTCAACAAACTATAACCAACCATGGAAAAAGAAATATTCCCTGACTCTATAACCACAGTAAAAAAGAAATTAAATGGCTATAAAACGGGTTCACTGAGCCTAGTGGCATTTTAGTATCTCTGAAGAAAAATGAGGATAGCTCCAGAGAAAAGCAAAGTTATTACTTTGCTGATTTGCATTTGACTTTCAAAAGCGGTCTATTACAATAGAATATCACATCCTTTCTGTCCAGATTCATGTTCCTCTGAATCATGATTTTCTTAGATGTCATAGCCAATAATTAAGCAAGTACAGGTCTAAGGGTCTCCTGTAGCAATCAGAGGAACAGCAAAAGCAGCATTCTGGCGGCTTGAGCACTTGGTTTTAGACAGCCCAACCCGAGGCAAGATAACTTGAAAGAAGTCCCACAGTGTTCTGTCAGGGCTACTGCCAAAAGTGTGCATGCACATTGCTCATTTATGTTGCAGAGATGCTTTGATATATGCGCCCAAGCAGCCACATTCGAATGCAGACAAATCTACAAAACACGATTCTCTCAAAGAACAAGCCATTGGTATGAATTGTAAATTGCTTCTGTCTGGATACCACTGAGAGACAGGAGGCATTGTGATGTTGTGCAGACATGACAATCATTAACATCCTGCTTCACATATCACTAGATCATAATGTTGATCCTTGGCTTAGATAAGAATGTATTTTCAAGCGTGAGGACCTGGCCCTCGCATATCAACGTAACAAAGTAAATACATACAGCATGTTGATGTACAGACAAATGGCTCTTCCTTTGGAAAGCCATCTTCATTTACTGAATGAGATTCCCATCAGAGCTCATGATTTTCAGGGTTGCTTCGTGCTAATATTTTTCATTTTTCAAACCGAGAGCCAATTCATGGGAGCAAGGAAAGCCTTTTGAGCCCTTACAGGAAGGCTAAACTCAAAATTGTGCCACTCTGAATCACACACACACACACACACACACACACACACACACACACAGTTTCAGTTGATGTTTAAGCTGATTAAAATGTGATTAAAATAGCCTCACAATACAGTCCTCCATGGGCAGTACCACTTTCAGACTGCAGGCGGAGAATGGTATCTTTATTTTCTGCACATAAAAATGAGATGAAGGTAAAGAAGTAGCATTTCAGGGAGAAAGCCAAATAAAACCAAAAGAAGAAACCCCCAAACATCAACAAAATTCATTCTCTGAAATGTTCTCTCTCTGTGTGCAGCAGAGTTTTTAGATGGAGGTTATTCAAGTACGTAATCCTGCACATGCAGTGAGAAGCAGCAGAGTCCAGAACAAATTTTACCATGTGCTCTTGAAACACACTGGTAAAATCAGATGATACCATTTGCAATATCTGGTTTACATTCTTCCAATATAAAGGTCTTGTTACACTATTGCTATACATGATCAATGGTGGTGTTTAACAATAAACATAAATAAACATGGGGTTCATAGGATCATAAGTTTATACAGGTTGATTTTCTTCCTTAAAATAAATTCTTTAGCAGGGCTGCATACGATCCCTTTGATGACTGAAACTCAGACTTCCAATTTGCTTTAGGACATTGAAGCTCCCGGATTTATTCAATTTTCTATTTCACTAAGGTGGCACAATGGCATCAAAGTGGTTTGTTCCACAGTCTGGTTCTAGCTACTTTCATGGCAGGTTTATGTTTCTCAAGGGCTGGGACATGGATGGCAGGAGACAAGACACAGGCACCAGGACTGGAGCAAGAGGACCCAAGGCAATACTGAGTCCCGGGTCCAAGAGTGTGGTTCAATAGCAAGTCCAAGTAATAGTCACAGAGCAGGCCAAGATCAAGAAGAAGGCAAGAGTTGCGAAGAAGCCAAGAGCCAAGAACCAGGAGGACAAGCAGAGGTGCAGGTACCCTGAGGCAGGATACATGGCAAGGGTCAGGCAAGGTGCAGGAGCTGAACTGCAGCACAACGAGCAGGAAAGACAGGATGGGGCAGGGCAAGTCAGGATACATACAGCAAGGCAGGATCTGGGTCAGGCAAGATGCATACACTAAAGCAAACAGGAAAACCTGTATTGCTGAGGCAGCTTCTGGAAGGAAGAGCTTGCTCTTATATAGCTCTTCTCCCAGGGCTCCCCAGGAGCACCAGCAGGGTCCAGTACTGATCCTGCAAGCACTAATGAGAGAGATTCTGGCCACTAGTTGGAGCCCCAGAGCAGCCCAGATCCTGACAATGATGAAATAATAAGCTGAAAAAACAACACATTGTTTTCCATCCACTGATTTAAAAAAGTATAAGCAAAAACGAAAATATGATAGTTGGATGAACACACTTATGAGTTCAGTGAGTATATAAGAAATGCTAAGATCTAAGTCTTCCCTGGCCCTGATATGATACATGAATTCACATAACCATTCACCACAAGCAATGGACGTGCAACAGCCTCCATCACCCCACCTCTGGAGCACTGGTAGGGTTGGGGAGGGGGGAGGGCACACTGCCTTGCACACATCTGGATGCACATACACACTGTGTGTATAAATCATTTAAGGCAATCTGAGATGATGGATCAAATATGGAGACTGAGAACTAAGTTCACTGAGTAAATAGCCAACAGGCACAATAGAAGCATTGTGACTGGATAGGATGAAGGGACTGAGCAAAATGATGGGCATCTTTGGCCATGAATGAACCAGGCAATAACTGGAATAACACGGGGGAGGTTCACACAGCCCATGTTATACATTGAAAGAACACAGGAGGGGAACTGTGAAGCTTGCTAGACTAGCAATCATGGCTCGCCACCCCTTACATAAATGCTTCTCCCCCTTCCACATGATAAGTCAGTCCAAGGAAAGGTCTCTCTGCACATACTGATGCTCATGCACATAGAGCTCCTCAAGCAAGAGGGAACCTGGCCCTTTTCCACACCGAGTATGTCAAGGAGGAATTTCTACTCTAGGACCATTTTCACACTGTATGTAAGAAGGGGTGCAGACTGGGTACCTCAACACCATCATGGTGGCCCTGATTTTGTATACCGACTGCCATCCTCCCTGCTTGACCATTGCAAGAGAGTCTTCAGCATGCCATCTTATAATTGGTGGCTTTGTACATGGAGGCCAGATGTATCTGAGTGTCTTCCGGAATTGGTATATATTTTGACAGTTGTTCTAGTGCTTTCTAGTTTGCTTCTGGGTTCACATAAGATTAGGCTTTTTTACATAGAATCAGGTGGTCAGAAGAGATCATCTAGCCCATCACTCAGCTGAACGCAAGCTCTGCCCTGTCAGGTGCAGCTACAGCATTCCTGCCAGGTGGCCATCAGACTCTGCCCGAATAGTTTCAGTGAAGGGGAATCCACCACTGCCCAAGGCAATCTGTTCCAACAGCTCTCATTGCTGGGAAGCTTCTCCCAGTGTTTAGCCAAATGTTTACAGCAGCGTTTGCCCTGGCAAAATGGCCTCAGTGCAGCCAGACAATATAAGTGTCTGTCTATCAATCAGGCCCCAAGAAAAGCTTGTAAACTGCTTCTCTCTCCTCCTTAATGGAGGCAAAATGAAATTGCCCTTGCTCTAAATTATCTAAAGAAACATGCAGGCCAAGAGGTTCTAAAACACACAAAATGAAGATCCATAAGTCGTGTGTGTGTGTGTGTGTGTGTGTGTGTGTGTGTGTGTGTGTGAGAGAGAGAGAGAGAGAGAGAGAGAGAGAGAGAGAGAGAGAGAGAGATCAAGCAAGTACTGTGTGCATGCATGGTGGAGAAAGCAAAAAAAAAAAAAAACCTCTTAGGAAGATGAAGGATCAACTTGCAGGGAAGTAACTGGCATCATAATAACGTGATGGTGCTTAAGCAGACAGTTCACAAGCCCATTGATCTCAATAAGACTACTCTGAGGTCAGACTACACATTACTTCAGCAAACGTGGGTTCCAATTTCCCAACATCAGGAGGAAGATGGACTGGATAACATTTATGGTCTCTTCTAACTCTAAGAGTCTATGTTTGATGAGATAGTTGAGCAGATAGGTATTCACAGGACAGAACTGGTAGACAGGAGCAATGGCATTAACTCTTTCCCCTGCTCATGAATTCTATCCTACTCCCTCTCCCTCTCCCACACACACACACACACACACGTACGTACACACTCTTACAATTCATATTTTTTTCTCCCAGTTTTTTTCAGCCCATCTTTCAGTCATGGACCCGCTGGGGGAGAGGGAGCATACAAGTGAAAAATGACCCAAGGGAAAAGTTGTAGGGAGAATCTGTAGGTGGCAGAAGGGTTAAGTGCCATCTCCTCCATATGTTCCTCTCACCTGTGCCTTAGGATTAGGAAGTAAAAGTAGATTTGAGATCTTGAACTCATGAAAGCAATTCTGCCTTGATGCTTTAGTCCAGCAATATTTAGAGACGCCTTTCCCAACACAGTGCCCTGCAGATGTGTTCGACTGCAGCTCCCATCATTACCAGTTGAGATGGCTGGGAAAGATGAAAGTTGCACTCCAAAACATCTGGAAAACAACTTTGGGGAAGGTTGATTTAGAAGCTTTAAGTATTGTTGTCCAAGCCCAGTTATGATTTTAGGAGTGGGAGCTATTACTTGTCCTTACACATGTGTCAGAGGAATATATTTTTCAGCTCAGGACCATTTGGCGCTCCAGCATAAGAGGGTGACATTCCTGAATAATTAAAATCTGTCTCCAGTTGTAGCAATTTCTGAAAGCACTCAAGGTCCCAGGTCTCTGTTTAAAACATTCAGTGAGCATCAGGTTGGCCCAAGTTGGCTTCTGCAATAATATACTTGTTAGTCTTCAAAGTGCCACAAAACTTTTGCTTGCTTGCTGTTGCTATTAACTAGTTCATGCTATGATCTCTTCAGAATACATTTGTTATTCAAATAGAAATAGCAATCACAAATTTTCATTGTCTGATGGTGAAGTGATGCAGAGGCTGCTTGTTTAGCTTTTGTCCTACACTGTCCTTTCCATTTCTCAACTTGTTTCTCCCAAATTGATGAACTACTTAATTATTCGTGATGACTGACAAGAAAAGAAATATTTGCTCAGGACAACAAATGACCAAAAGAGGCATAAATAGACCCTTGAAAAAGCTGTCCAGGGTTGAAGACCAGGTGCAATAATGCAACACAAATAACACATATTGCCAAGTCAGGAACACCTTAAATATACCTTAAATATCAAATTGGATACATCAATTTATGTCTAGGATGAATTCAGATGCTTTTAGAAGGCCACCTCTAGCTTCCTGTGGTGAATCAGGGACATGTACACACATACATATCCCTTTCAGGATGCAGGGGTAAGACTCTTGTCCTTGCCTACTGTGGCAAGGGAATTTCAAGCTTCCCACGACCTAATCACGGTCCAGATAGAAACAGTAACCTATTCCTTATGTTCCACACTGCCTGCTGATCAGTTGGACCAGGAAAAGGCAGGAGTTTTAGTGCTGCACGCATGGTACAGACAACTGCCAAGGACCATGGGTCATGAGTTCCTCTTCATTTTCATCAGGGGTGGGCAACTTTTGGCCTGATATATGCTTGGCCTGTAATGCCCATCAGCTATACCACCTAGATCAATGGGAGTTGTACGCCAAAGCATATGGAGTACCTAAGCTGCCCACCCTTGATCTTAGAACCAGGTGATCAGAAGTGGTTGAGTATGGAAAAAGGAAATGGAGAGATACACCAAGGCAGGAGCAGAAAAATGGAAGAGATATATTTAACAGCATGATTTTTAATTAACAGTGTCTGAAAAGGTATTGATATAAACACGATAAGGGACACATCATGTTGTGATCAATTTCTAAAAAATAATAGCAATGACATTAAGAGAACTTAGAGATATTAGGAGAGCTCTAAGCAATCAGCCTGTTTGTTGAAACACAGATAATCATATAGATAATAAAAATTGTGCAAATCTTGTGTGGGCTTATATGAATAGAGGCAAGCTAGTAATGTGGTTGCACAAAAATGCATAGGACACTGGTGTGTGATTGGAGGATGGGACAATGCTGCAAATTAATAGGGAATCTGTATATCATTATCTCTGATAAATGTGTAGTTCAATATATAAATAATGTTGTTCAGAGAGAGGCAAGCATTGAATTGGGAAAACAAAAAGTTCTTTCCCCCAGAATGCAGCTGTTAACTTACTGCTGGGCCTGGGGTATTATAGCCAGCAACTTTCAGTGCTGGGGGTAGGGGGAATAGCCCACAAAGAATTGATTAAATATTTGGGTGGCAAATTGACGGGATTTTCAAGTGAAGGTGGGCTTGTCTTTGGAGACAAAAGGGCCAAGGTTTTGTTTTTTCTTCTAATGAAAAGAAACTTTGCCACCATGTAAAACAGTGTGGAAAGGTCCATATTACACCTACTTGCCATGCAGTTGTTTAGGATGAAGAGCCTGACAATAAAAAAGGCAGTAGCCTTAATTCAGCACCACAAACATGGGTGTATAAACAGGAGGTTGAACTCAAACATTTAAGAGCTAAGCATTCAATTCCTCCTGCCTAGATCAGAGTTGGAAGATTCGTAGCCCTCCAGAGGTTGCTGCACTGCAACTCCCACCAGCTCCAGTCAGCAGAATTAATAGTGAAGGAAGATAGGGCTTGTAATCCACACATTCCCCATGGCTGGCCTATACGGATGAGTTTCTCAGTTTCACTTTCTCTCACATTCCAGCTTCTCATTCTTCCAGTCCAATTAATGAAGAAATAAGTAATTTTTGCAAGGTTCTCATCAGATCGTAAGCTAGATGAAAGTCTCATGCATCCCTAGGCTACTCACAGTCAGAAGTAAAGGTGACATCTCAAGCCTGCCATGATGCTGGTGTTCTGTTCCAGTGTGACAAGAATGTGCTTCCACCCGACAGTATATTGCCATTTTAAGCTGGAAGCACAGATGAGACAAAGATCCAGCTCTTTTTTTCTTTTTTTTTTAAGTCTCTACCCCAGGAAGTCACTGAGTTGAGACGAAATGCCATTCCACTCTTCTGTCTTGTAGGCAAGGCTGAGACTAAACTGGTGGCATGCTGGCCTGTGACTATTCTGTATCCATCTAACTGCAGACGAGGCGAGACATACAGATTATATGTTGGCTGTCAGTTTTCATTGCATGAAACTGTACTTCCACAAGTATCTGTTCATATGCAGAGGGCCATGGTGGGAGCCCAGCTTTCACTCCTGCCGGCTCTGCACCTAGGATATGCCATCTCTGCCTGCAAAGCACGTATGTCTTGTGCACTAGGAAAGAGAGAGAGAAAGATCTGCCAAACTACTTTATGAATTATTTGTTCCGCATGAAGCTTTGAGTAGTCATAACAAAAGTTCTTCGCTAATTTCACGGCCACTAAAAAGGGGGAGTGCCACATTCTAAATTATATCAAGTGTACTCTTCAGCAACATGCTAATTAGCACCATAAGGAACCTGCTCTCCAAATGTTTTCTTCACGAATTTTGAATATTCAGCCAGTATTCTCTGAAAACCAAAACAATCAAGACTTATGAATATTTGATATTGAGTAATATTTGAGTTTAGGATTTTGCACAAGAATTGGCAGCATATGATGTACAGTACTTTTTGGTACTTGGTAGCCCCAGCCGTAGCCCTAACACTAATCCTATCAGACACTAGTCAAAAGCACTTTAGCCTTGCACTAAAAATGAGCATTCAGTATTTGAATTTAGAACATCACATCTGAGGTCTAGCAAAATGTGAGCTTATCTTTTTATGGTAAAATATCAGATTCATCACAGAGAAACAAGAAATCATTTTAGCTTTGATTCTGGTTCCTGACTCCAAGCAGAGCTGAGCCCCCCCTCTCCACACACACACTTTATGGGGAAGGGCAAAGGGCAAATACAAGTAGCATCATCACTGATAATACTATTAGATCAAACCCAAAGGAAGTATAGTGGCCAACATGCATAAAGGTGAAAGCAAAGTCTGGCATGGCACAACACATACAATGGGGACATGGAACATGAGAAATATGAATCAAGGCAAACTGGAAATTGTAAAGCAAGAAATGGAAAGAATGAACATCACAGTACTTGGTGTGAGTGAACTAAAGTGACTAGAATGGACATTTCCAATCAGATAAATGCAAAGTGGCTCTAATACTGAGGCAATCATAGCACAGGCAATAAGGGGTTATAATGCAAAATCTGATCAATTATTATTATTATTATTATTATTATTATTATTATTATTATTATTATAACATTTCTATGCCGCCCCTTGCCGAAAACCCATCAACATAACCATCATTCAACCAAAAAAAGACATGCTACTTACCCTAGGTAACTGGAATGCAAAAGTAGGAAACAAGGTGGAACAAATGTCACAGGAAAATTTGGCCTAGGTGTTAGAAATGAAGCAGAAAAATGACTCTTAGAATTTTGTGAAGCCAACAACCTCTTCATTGCACACATATACTTCAAGCAACTGATTGTATACATGGATGCCACCAAATAGCCAATACAGAAACAAAATAGATTATGTAATTGGAAGCAGAAGGTGAGGAAACTGTATTCTTGCTGCCAAAACAAGGCCAGTGGTACAGTCAGAAATGTGGCACATAATTTGGAATGCATGAGGTCATGCCACACTGTGGTTTCCAAGAATCACCTTGATATTGCACATGAACAAAAGCTCTTCTATACAGAATGAGATCTCAGATTGCAGGATTTGCACATGGACAAATTTGTTAATTTCCGAATAATGAATTAACTCAGGGTAATTTTACTCGTGCCTGCCAAGCAGGGATACAGAGAAATCCACAACAGATTTAAATGAATTTCTATGAATCTGACCTCTGGATTCTACAGCTGGGTGACTTTTTTATTTTTCAATTGCATGCATTCTGAAGATTTAAAAGAAAAACTTTTCAGGGGAATTCGTGCTAGTGTACACTTGTCATTCCCTAAAAGATATCTGGTTCTAGCCATGAGTGGACAATGGAATTAAAGATGCACAATAATCTGCAAGACACTGGGATATATTTAACAAAACATGTGCAATCCTGCTGCCAAAAGTCTTCAGAGTGTGCTCTCTTTTTACCTTGCTTCATTGATGCTGAGTGTCCTTCCACTGAGCACAAGCTTCAGGCTTCCATAAAAGGTGATGCTGGACTGAAATCTCAGGCAATGCCAGGTCATTTAACCGGGAGACAAAACATTAGCAGACTGTCCTCCCACCAAGACAAGACTGGCTGCTTTCAGTGCAAATGTGCTAGGAAGAGCAATGTGCATTCCCACTTTTGGGATAATTAAATGAAGTGCGTTTGGGGGATGAAGCTGCTGTTTGCTCTTTGCTCATTTTCTTGGCTGCCTGTGCTGGGGAGGCACAGAGAGCTGCTGTTGCTTTTGCCACTCTGAATGCCATTGTGATAGAGAAGCCAGGGAAATTATCCTCTGTATGGTCCTGAAGCAGCTTGGCATTTAATAAGTGCACTCTAATATCTCCAAAGGTCAACTACATTCAAATTGCTCAAGCAGCACCTTATACATATTTAGAAAACTAATTAAAAACATAGCTGCTACTGGGCAATTATTCAACATCCCTGTGCAAGGCATGATCGGGTGCCCAATTTTTTTTAAAAAATGAAAGAATAGCAAATGTTAGGGACGCAATCATGTTCCTGGCTGCAATCTTATGTAAGCTTACTTGGGAGTCAGCCTGAGATGAACTCAGTGGGACATGCAGGAGAACAAATTGCTTAGGATTTGCTACATACCAAGACCAGGATCAAAGCAGCATCTCCTGTCTCATCTCATGCCATCTCATTTGCATGGTCCTTTGTAAGCAATCTGAGGAACATTTGTCTTCCTACATACATCATGCTAAGCAGTTTGGCAAAATATATATTTTTGCAAGTGAATTTCATAATTTCATGCCTTTTTGAACATTATTTTCCCTAATGTTTATGTGTGGATTTTTCAACACATATTTAAATTACAGAACATTGCAAACTAAGCACTGAAAATTCAGGAAAGTGCTCCCTTTGAAGGAGAATTGAGTTTCATGTCACATAGTGACTTGAAAGTTGTGGGGATTGTGCCCTCGCTGATCATGCAAGGCAGAAAAAGCATTGAGGTGATCTTTGCTCCCCCATTCTCTCACCTTGCTAGATGGGTGTTTTTGCTATTTGTACTGGAAGGAGGGGGAAGAAAGTTGGGACGTCTTCAAGATCACGCAAATCCTGGTCTTTCCAGTCTCCTCCCCTTCCTGCTCAGCAAAAGGCCACTGTCTCTCCTTCTCCCAGGTCAAGTTGCTGAGCTTGGAGAGCAGTCACCACACTTAAATCAGAAGTAGCCTATGGCCCCCTCAGGTACTGTTTAGGAGGCATAGAATTACTCCCTACCTGAACAAGTGTCTCCCCATCCTAGTCCTCCCCTGTCCCTGTGAGCCTCTACCAGATAACGATTAGGCCAGCACAAAAGTGTCTCCCTACCTTTGCAGGTCCATGTTCAGGCTGTAACAATTGGGGAGAGAGTATCGTCTGGATCTTTGGTAATAGGCTGCTCTAATCCTTAACAATTGCAAGCATGGAGGGCTCACGTGTGTGAAAGCAAGCTGCAAAGACTTGTTTTTGCTTTAACAGCTTTTGCCACCATAGCTTTTGGTACACCTCACAGTGCCACAGAGTAAGGATGTGACATAATAACACTGGGCCCCCTGTTTGGGAGAAGACATGGTTGGCCCATAAGGCAGTGAGAGCGACCAAGTTTTCCTCTTTCAGTACAGCTTGATGGATACCACATTGTGTGTTGTCCTGCCTCAGTAAGATTATGAAACAAGATGGGCCTGGACAGCCACAGAAGCATTGCTGCAAGGAAACAAGCAAGCACTCTGGTTTGGGAA
The DNA here is from genome assembly GCF_004798865.1 of Varanus komodoensis. Taxonomy (NCBI): domain Eukaryota; kingdom Metazoa; phylum Chordata; class Lepidosauria; order Squamata; family Varanidae; genus Varanus; species Varanus komodoensis. The sequence goes on from NW_025335268.1 coordinate 115,951,483, forward strand.
ACAGCAAAGGAGAACATTTTAGTATTTACTGTTAGCACACTTCAGTTCCCCCGCCTGACAGACTCAAGATGTCAGCTTGGCTCTAATAACCTAACAACGTAAAATTAAATAAGTAGCATATATAATAAATCAGTTTTAAAAAGCAAAACACTGACAGAGTGGTGAATAATAACAACAGCTGATCAGTGAAGCTAAATGTCAGCCAAAATAGCCAAATCCTCAAAAGATTTTTAACATGTACTTAGAATTAGTTGGGGCTGGCTGGGTGCCAGCTGTTAGGACCAGTGCCTTTTCCTCCCTCCAGGGTTGATTACGTCTAGAATGGGAGGGATCAACAGGGTAGTCTGTGATTCTCTGGGACTCTCCCAAGTGGCAGGAGCTTCCCATAGGTCAGTCTGGAAAGACATTGTGATCCCTTATTAGCAGGGTCCCACTTTTGCCATTGGCTTTATTTGAATTGTTTATTTGATAAGTTGGGGTGGTGGAGCTCCTTCTAGGCTGGAGCAGAGCATGCTTTCTGATAATGCTATAATGCATCAGCTTTATTTCTTTTGTGCTAATTATTCTGCTAATCTCCTTCTCTTCAGTACACCTTACCGTCACCTGTTGGTGTACTTACTGCTTCTGAATTTCCCAAAAGAAACTGGCTATTCCCAAAATGCTTAGAAAGGGGGAAAGATGGCACCCAGTTTTCAGAGCAAATGGTATGTGCACATAAGAACTCTTCCCAACTTGCAATTTCTTCTTCAGCATTCCTTTCTTCTAAACTAAAATTGAGCACAACAAGGAGGGATGTCCTGGTGGAAAGGGCTGCATAAGAAAAATACTGGGCAGCAGAAGGGTGCTGTAGTCCTCCATCCCGTCCAGTGACCCCTAACACATTCTCAGCCCCACTTTCTACATGATTGTGGCTGAAACAGGACCAAATAATGTGGCTCCACTCCCATCATAAAACCTTGTCCTCAGATTCCTTGGGCGTCTACCCTCTTTTTCCTCTGTTAATGGTCTTTCAAAGGCAGACTACTCCTACTTCCCAGCAAAAGCCACCTTCATCTTTGATCAATAACCTAAAGCAAGCACATCTCAGATGACAAAAGCACCCGATGAGCAGACCACACTTACAATAGGAAAAGCAGGCAATGCCACGACGGGGCCATTGATCAGCACTGGGCTGAGATGAGAAGGAAACCAACCAGAACATGGCACTGCGGACAGACTCTCAGAGTGCTACTGTGATGTCCCCCTCAAAATGGGAAATTGCTGTGTGGAGCGAGAAGAACTGGATGAAGGCAACCCTATGCCGATTAGGGATGAAGCGAAGCTGTTCAGTGGGCTTGGGAATCACTTGTGCAAGAAGGTGGGAGGCCTGTGCATTCTTCCTGCTCTGCTTTGCCTGGCAAGATCTATGTGCAGCTCAGCTTGCTCTTTCAGATAGGAGGAATCACCTCTTGTTACAAACTTGGTTCAAACAAAAGGCTGACATTTCAGCTTCCCCATCAACAGGCTCTCTCTTCCACAGGGAAACCGTTCTGCATTTTAGGTAGGAACAAGAATTGTGAAATTCATGGAATTTATCAAGGCCAGACAGGCAGAAAAGAACAGCATGGCCATATGGAGGAGGTGAAGGGAAAAGAAAGGAGCGTATTATACAGTGATCAGGTACCAGTTGGATAACTAAAAAATGCTCAGACTCAAAAACTGGGCCAGGGTATGCATTATGCTGGGAGGCCTGAGACTAATTCCTGGAGCTCATGTACATACATGGAAAGCCTTTCAACATGAAGCAGTGTAGGGGATGAGGGCAATTAACCCTTTCGCTCATGGTATTTTTGTGATGGAAATCAGGGGTCTCCAACCTTGTGACTCAGCCAACATGGCCAAGAATGCTGGAGCCGTAGTACAAAACATCTGGAGTGTACCAGGTTGGGAAAGGTTGATCTAAATAATATCCCCAGATGTGATTTGTTTCCTTGTGGGGTAGATCATAGAATCATAGAATAGCGGAGTTAGAAGGGATCAGAGGGCCATCAGGTCCAACCCCCTTCTTAGTTAAAGACTCCAAGGACTCCAGGTTAAAGCCACCCTCTCAGATGGCTGTCCTGTTGCATCTTGAATGCCTCCAGTGTGGGAGTGCACAACCTTCCTAGGTAATTGGTTCCATTGTCATACTGCTCTAACAGTCAGGAAACTTTTCCTGACACCTAGCTGAAGTCTGTAAATTGAACCTGTTATTCCATGTCCTGCACTCTGGGATGATTGAGAAGAAATCCTGACCCTCCTCTTTGGGACAGCCTTTCAAGTACTTGTAGATTGCTATCATATCTCCCCTCAGTCTTCTCAAGACTATACATGCCCTGCTCTTTCAACCTCTCCTCACAGGACTTTATTTCCAGTCCCTGGACCATCCTTGTTGCCCTGCTCTGAACTCTATCCAACTTGTCTGCATCTTTCTTAAACTGTGGTGTCCAGCACTGGACACTGTACTCTGGATGAGGCCTAACCAGGGCTGAGTAAAGGGGAACTTGTACTTCATGGGATTTGGAAGTGATAGCTTCTACTACCACAATCTAAACTAGCATTTGCTCTATTTGCACCCACATCACATTTTTGACTCATACTCATCTTATGACCTACAACAATTCCAAGATCCTTCTCACTTGCAGTATTGTTGAGCTAAGTATGCCCCAACTTGTAACAATGCATTTGGCTTCTTTCTCCTAGGTGCAGAACTTGGCATTTGTCCTATTGAATTTCATTTTGTTGTTTTCAGCCCAGCTCTCCAACCTATTAAGATCACCTTGAATCTTCTTTCTGTCTTCCAGGACATTAGCTATTGTATGTCCTCTGCAAATCTGATAAGTATTTCTGGCACTTCCTCATCCAAACCATTAATAAAAATGTTGAAGAGCACTAGACTCAGGAGAGAACCCTGCATACTGCTTCCCAGTTTGAGAAAGTGCCATTGATGAGCATTCTTTGAGACTGATTCTGTAGCCAATCTTAGATCCACCAGATCCTTGTTCTATCTAGCCAACCTTAGCTAGTTTGCTAATCAGGATATAATGGGGCACTTTATAGATACAACTATATGATTACCTCTGCAGATTGAGTAACAATCTGGGGAAAGGCATGGAAGGAAATGGTCAGATATGTCCACTGCGACTGCCATTTCCCTGATCAAATATGCAGCTCCCATTATCATGAACTAACTGCAACCTTAGTCCCTACCATGCATTATTCACATGCATTGATAGGAGCAGCAGGGCTGTACTGCTGTCCCACAGTCAAGATTACAAGGGCCTCTCTTCCCTGATGTCTTCACTTGATGTGTGAGTAGCTGAAACTTTGATGGAAGCTGGGAGAGACAAGGATTTAGCGAGAAGAGTAGTCAAAGACAGGTTTAGGTTACTTACAAGAATTCAGGCAGAGTTGCTGCTAGGTTGACAAGGTATGATGGATCCAGAACTAGTGAAGAAACAGGGGACTCTATGATGTTGTTATTACTTCTTTCATTTCTATGCCACCCCATAGCTAAAATTATCTGGGAGTTGTTTCCGTATCAACAATGGAAAAATGGCAAATCTGGTTCTATATGACTAGAGAATCTGTGGTGAAGAATGGAAACCTTAGAATAGACTATCATTTCCCTTTGGTTTCAGAAAACCAATCCTACAATGGAAGAACGCTGGACATGGTCTGGATGCCACAACTGACCCAAATATTGATAAGATTTCACTGTGGCTTCTTAAGACATGTGAATCCACCCACTGTTCTAATAGCATTCTCAGCCTGGCAATTAAGCTTTGAAGCAGGACCTTCCAAAGTCTCACTGGGCTCAGTAGAAGCTTCTAGTAGACATCTAAAAGAAGTCCTACTTCTAATAGAGGTCTAAAATCCGCAGGTGAACTGATCTATCTACCTTTCTCATGCCCTATGATTGCCTTTTCAGAAGACAGAGTTTTAGTTCAAGTAAAGCTTGACGAGCTTGAATAAGGCAATGCATTACAGAGAAAGACAGCAAACATGAACTTTAGACCCAGACACATATTATATACAGCTCTAATCCTACTTTGAAGCACACAAGGTCAAGGGGCCCACAATTGCACTTGTGGACTTACCACTAGTAAGTCCAGTTTTTGCTCTGGTGAGAGCACAAAATCAATGTCACCTCCCCCGCTCCATCTCCAATGCCTGTAGAAGCAAGCTCAGTCTTCCTGCCATCAAACTGACCTCAGTGGTACAGGAAAATAGGAGCTGCTCTCCCAGATGCTGCACTGCATGTCAGAGATGTTTAGGAAGCCAAAAGACTTGTTGGAATTTCCTAATCATCTGAGGAAAGGGGGACTGAGCTTCTATCTCCTGAGGATGGTGGAAGACCCTCGTATTCCTGTCTGCTCACCACCTCTCTAAGCAGTTGGTTCCACTGTTGTATTGCTCTGACCATGAAGAACTTTTCCTGATATCTAGCCTGAAACTGGGTTGTTGCAGCTTGGCTTGATTATTCCGTGTCCTTCACAGCTGTCTTTTTTGCTCACTTTAGAGGGTGGCAGAGCCACAGGGAAAACCAATTTGGGTGAACTACCAGGGCCAGCTAAGTTTTGTGGATACCTAAAAGTTCCATATCATAAGTATCAAGTAGCTATCAGTTCAGACAACAATAATTAGCAAGTTGCCTTGCTTCACTGGAATGCTCCTGAGCAGAAAGCAGAGCCAATTTGTATTGAACAAATCAAGGCATGGTTCAAATAATAAGAACTTTTCTGACAGCTCCAACTAATCATATTGATAGGAACTTCTAAGGTCGATGATTTTCTTAGATGTATGCCATTTTCTTAGCTACCAGTTTGCTCCTAGCTGAGATACTCGTAGGTTTTACCAGATGAACTAGGATAATTGCTCTCCAGAATATTTTTACTAGCATAGAATTCCATGTGAAGGTTCTGAAAGGACTCCAATACCATGTGAGGTATGTTTATCTTACAAATGCAAACCAGCTATAAAGTATCCAAGGAAGCTTGTGTACTGCAGTCTAAAAAGAATGTTATAGAAATGTGGGAAAATATTTCAGTACCATGTCATAAAACCAAGAATCATTAGAAAAACAATGACAGGCTTTTCCAAACCACTTTGCAATGCTTTGTTAACACCGATGTGCCAATGAGTTACATGGAAGAGAAAATACCACTGGCAGCAGATTCTCCTTTCATTCCAGCATTGTGATAGGAAGAAACATTCAGATACAATGTACTGTTTCATGCAACTAGGGATGGAGTAAATCCACAATGGATACACATGGTTTCAGATGCTTATGAATCCAACCAACAGATTTCATAGCAGACTGACTTTTTCCATGTGCCACAAAGTCTACAGATCTGTGGGGGATTTTTTAACATGGATTTGCTCTAATTTGCATTACCATGTTAGTGCAAGTTTGCATTGGTCCTAATGCATACTTTTGTGCTGGCACAAGTATCTATTAGTACTAGCACCAGAGTCTTCAGGCTATTGGGTGATATAAAAATGTAATAAATAAATAAATTGCATTAGTGCAAGTAGAATAAGATTCTACTGAAAATCCACTTCTTTCAGTAGTTGAGGAAATGAAAGATGTCTGACAATAAGCAAAATGCAGATGGAATGATTTTAACAGAATTCTACATCCCTATAAGCAACTTTACCCAAATGACCCTTTCCATGCATGCTTTCTCGGCAATGTTCCTATGACACCAATGGAATCAATGTGCCATAAGTCTTCATAGGATCACAGCATTAAATGGTGCAGGACCTTTCTCAGGAACTCAACGCAGCAATCTGATTTGCAGGACTTCCTTACACAATGCCCAGCTCCAAAATGGGAAATTCTTATTTAAAAAAGGAGGATTCTCAGATAAGCTTCTGCCTTTGAGGGGTAGTTACACAGAGCAGCTTTCAGTTGGACTGATTTATCACTTCTGCTATCAGACAGGCCTCATAGCCTTGGCTCAGATATGACAGCTTCATTCGTATTTTAGAAGTCAGAAATGCCTTTTTCCTGAATGCTGAATGACAAGCAGATCACAAGCTGAAGTAGCCTGGAATAATATCACACCAGGAGCAGAGAGATTGGAGCATATGCTAAAAAGCAGAGAGGGACACTTGAGGGAAAGACACTGGGAGGCCAAGCCTAACATCAAAGAATGCAGCCCCCACATTGCTTTTGATCATGAATGTTCCCTCAAAGGCAGTGGTGCTCATTGTGAACGAGCCTCAGGTTTACATTGAAAGTGTGATTGAACCAAGGTTAGAATTCAATCCTTCCTGTCTGTAAGGTTAGGGTAATCATGCTATGTTCAAATTCTTTTTTGTTTCACAGGCAGCCTTGGGGGTATTTAATTCCTATCTTCTCTACTTCACCAAGGAGAGCATGATCAGAATAACATCAGGATGCCTTCCGTGCACAGATTTCCCAAGAAAGGCAGGTATCAAGACAACTGGGAAGAGGTTAAACATTCAGGGCAGCTTCTGGAAAATAATGAAGCAGTGGGAAATCCTACAGAGCTTTGTAGAAAACAGAAGGCAGTGAATGATGGCTAACAATTATGACAATAACTGGAAGTATGAAAAAACTAAGCATTTCAATTTCCTTAAAGAAGAGAGGAAAGAATGTCAAAGCCATTAGAAGAAAAAATTCACAAGCAGCTGTCTCATGTAGCTCTACCCTAACTTATAGCCTAACTTAGGCTATCCATTTGAGTTGCATGTTTATTCGGTATATTTGTAATTCATCATTTCTCCCTTTCCCAAGGCACTAGCTGCACTTTTTGGGAAGTTTAATGTTGCTAATCATCAATGAATGCAGAAGACCAGGGTCCTTTTCTGGGTAACACACAATTCTGCACAAACACATGCCAAGATCTCACTTGGGGAGTTTGCAAAGTTGTCAAAGGGAGCACAGCACAACCTGAAGTGTCTTGTGGAACCACCACTCTAATTTTTCCTTCAGTTGATTGTAGAAGAGCAGTACCTCAGGAACACCTTCCTAACAAGGCATATGCTACTGCCAATCTCTCACTTACCACTCCAAGCAATCACTCAGTTGCTTGGCAACCCAACAAAGGTTTGCAAGGCTGTGGAACAAAGAAGGGGGTCATATACACCAGGAGGGCTTAGGATAAGGTTAAAGGCACTCTTTGGAAGCTCAAGTGAGACTTCTGAGACTCCAGGAACTGGGCATGTTCAGCCTCAAGAAGAGAAGACTGAGAGGAGATACAACAGAATTGTACAAGTACCTCAAAGGCTATCATAAAGAGGAAGAAGATCTGTTCTTGCTTATCCCTGAGTGCAGGATACAGAATACCTCAGCACACAAGATTCAGGCTAGAAACCAGGAAAAACTTGGTGTCAGGGCAATATGACAGTGGAACCTGTTTCCATGAAAGGTTGTGGGCTCTCCCACACTAGAGGGATTCAAGGCAAAACTGGACAGTCATCTGAGTGGGACGATGCCTCTTGGCACCCTGCACCAGCAGGGGCTTGGACCTGATGGCCTTCCTGGCCCATTCCAATGAGTCTATGAATCTCTGAAAGGGGACTTCTCAGGTTGCCGGTGCCTTCTGTGGTAGCAGAGCTTGCAATGCGGTGCAACCCTTCCACCTCCAAAGGGGGCTTCCATGGGCTGGGGTGAGAAAGCAGCTAACACAGCTCTGACCACCTGAAGTCTAAACATCCTTTGCATGCCAGATGATGGAGATCAGATAAAGATGTACCTTAGTTTTATCCATTTTATAACTTAACTAAGATATTGATATAGATACATAATTTTACGGTGTTGTTTTATTTGGTGAACTGCCGAAGTCATGTTGGCTATTGGAAGCTATAGAGATGTACTAAATAAATTAATAGGATACTTCATGGCTGACTCAGGTATGTAATACCTTTTTTGCCCCATTCTGTAACTCACAATTTCTACTGTAAATTGTTACTCACTTGCAAGAGCTGAGCCTACCTATGGGAAGGTCAACTATTAATGCTAAATCAACAAGAGTTGTACATTTTTAAGGCATAATCCTAAGCATGCCTAGACAGAAAAAGTGCTCTAACTCCAAGCAGGCCCCAGCCAGGTGTAGGTCTTTTTATTGTATAAACTTACATAGTATTGTATTCCTAAAAATTCATTGTTAATCAGAAGCAGCAGCAGCAGCCACCAAATCCTTGAATAAAATGTTCACAGATTTTTAAAACACTGCAATGTTGGTTTTATCGCAATAGCATATAGATACCAGTAATTCTCTAGTTAACTTACATTTTTAGAAAGGGGAATTATTAGGTAGTAGGAGTTTTTTTTAATGCCAATCTTTGTCTTTTCCAGAGAATGGTTTCCTCCTGTCACATTTTCTCCCCATTGTGAGCAGTTTTGATTGATTATCTCTCATTTCCATAACAACTCAGGCAGAAAATAAACAACTGATTTGCCTTTTTTGGGAACTCTTTTATTAAAAAGGCCATTACAGTTGAGAAGTCATTTTTTTCTTGAAGAGTCTTTAAGTGTACAATGTAAAGGGGATGAAAAATGCAGACAGCAAAGAGAACTTAGGACACGGCAAAGCATAGATAACTTCTTACAATCTCATTAATGTTGAAGGAAACTCATCTGGATTAGCAGGAACCTGCCATGTCCTTCACCACCTCCGTTACACCCAGGAGTCATTCTGCAACCTGTTCTAGTGATGCCACCAGGGCAGGGCTTAAGGGCAGAGGTCCAGGCTTCATTCTCCAAATGAGCAAGAGGGCCCCTGAATCCCTCAGGGTTGGCTCACTATACCTGAGATAATACACATTACCATACAAACAGTCCCCCCTCCTTCCATAACCCCATTAAGCTAAGAGTTTAAAATTATATAACTGTGCCATACCCATTGTGGATTTAACTCAAAGGGAAGGAAGCACCACCAGGCTTAGTCTTCGCAATGGAGATCCTTTGCATCCTTTTACATTAAAAAAATGGATGTCAAAAAGCTGTCTGTAAATATTTTAAAGTCATATTTTAAATTATTTCTGGCAGTGAACCCAGAGGGTAAAGGCCTGGCCAGGACAGTGATAAAACATAACCTGCTCCTGGACCAGTTTGAAGTGAGTTTGAAATGGAAGAGAAACAAACTTGGTAGGGGATGAAATTGAAAGCACAGGCTATGGGCTAAGAAAGACTGAAGAATGGACAGCAGAGAAATTGAGGCATAGCTAGCTCTGGAAAAGAAGATGCCAGCTGTCCAATTTGCCCCTGAGAGGCTGCACTCATGGAACTACACAAGTGCTCTGGCGCCAACTGTAACAGACTGAACAGAATAAAAAGGCAACCACTGTGGCCTAATTTTGTTGCCTTTGCTAAAGCATCGTCTTGGAACAAGGCAAGGTCTGATTCCATAGCAACACGTTTTGAGTGTAGCAAAAATGTAGACAAAATGCAACGCTAGTTACAGAGTGCTAACAAAAGAATAGAACAAGCTATACTTTATGGACCTCTCTGTTCTTCATGCCATCAATTTAAAGCCATGCTTTATCCCCCTGGCTCAAGCCCTTTTGCCTTCTCTTATTCATTGCTGAGGGGTAATTAATTTCCAGTTGCTTCAGCATATGGCACTTTTTCTTTTCCCTCCATCCATTTTCTTAATGTAAGCCTTCAAGAACTGTGTCATAAAGTTAAATAAATGGACCCAGGAGACATATGTTTCCCATGGTGTAGTCAAGGACTTTGGGGGCACACCAGAGCGCAAGCAAAAATCAGTAGGAAGGATGCGCTACCATCAAGGTTTCTACGTGTCCCTTATTTAAAAAGAATATCCCTTATTATCAGACTTCCATTAGCCTTACATAATACAGTGTAGTTTATCTGAAAATCCACTGTTTTGTAGAAAAGATACCATAATAGCAGAGTCTTGTGTACCTTTAAAATTTCAGTCTGACAGCTATAGGTTCTGATCTTGCAGACATATACTAGAAAATGACTTCCACTGAATCAGAGAGACATACTTCTTGGTAAACATACATCTAATCACACTGCTATCTGGTTCTATTTAAGGGTTACCTTTCTTTCTGCCAATCTTACTTCCTTTTATCTGTCCTGAATCTCCCACCAATGCTTTATAATTTGAAGATGGAGCTGGTAGCTACTCACCCCCCGCCTTCCCCACCCCCTTCAGCAGCATTTAAGAAGCAAAATAAAAGGATGCTAGTTTAGGTGACATGCTGTCTGCCTTTCTGAAGCCTAACTGTGAATGGTCATATAGCATCCAGCTTCAGTTCTGGGGATTTCGGAGGGAAGCTCACTTTGTCCTTGGTAGAACTCAGAATGGTCCACGGAGGCCAGATTTTTGGGGGCTTCAGCAACATGTGATGCACAGCCCTACTTTCTGAAGAGGCGGAAGAATCTTGCATTCAAGATTCCTTACACATGGTATGTTGCGAGCACTTTACACGATGTCCCTTTCCTTCAGGTCCTCACCGGTTCTTTGCTGCGCTCCTGCTGATCCCATTCCATGGGTGAGACCCAGTGCATATTGCTGTGCAATGGGGATTTAGCACTACCAGAACGGAATGGAGCAGGCCAGCACAGCTTGCATAAAGGGGCAACAGGAACCTGTCCCAATGTAGGACTGAACTTTTTTGTTAGATGAGGTGGGGGGTGTCTTTAGGAAGGAATCAACATAACCATTTACCATGCAAACCATAACTTTGGAAAGCACATCTTTCTCAGTACCCATAAATGGACCTACAAATATAAAGATATACTATAAGAATCAGCCCTCCCATGTCTGGCATGCATGCTGTGTTCTCTGTGTACCTCCATATTGCAGGCAAAGATGACTGATCATGAAAGGAAGCATGGAAGACTAAATAGCTCTTTAAATGTAGGGGTCCAGTTTGAATTCCAGATTGAAATGAGCTCACCTAAAGCACACCTCCTTGCACTTCTGAATTATTTGCATTATATGACATTCGCTATCATCTCTAGCCAGACCGAAGTCCTTTAACTTCACCCTGACTTTGCAGTCAGATAAGCTGGCTAGAAGGATAAATGCTATTTGCAAGGGAGAATTCTTGAGCTGAACGCCTTCCTCTTGCCCACCAACTATCTCCCCAAACGGCACCCCACTAGACACTTGCATTACCTTGATAAAGGCAAGTTTCTCTTGGTAAATGCAAGTTTCCCTTTGAATGTATAATTGTATGTATCTTAAGTCTTAAAGCGAAAAGTAAGTTAGAATGCTATCTGATTATTTGGATCATTTTATATGTGCGACATGCTTTGCCAAGAATGCTGTGTCTTTGTGTTTTGTGAAGTACCATTGCCCATGAACATGTGTTTCTCTCCGTGATTGGGTCCAAATCCATGGTTTTGTTTGTCTCGGCAATTGAATCCAAATTCACATCCCTGTTGTAATCAGTGCCTCCCTGTGCTGGGAATTCTTCCTGATTAGCCTTGATGAGATGTTAGCTGCTTGGCAGCTTCAGCAGAGCCTGATGAAGAGAGTCCGCCTTCCTTCGGCTCTTCTGTATTTCCCTCAAAGCCTTTTAATGTTTTCACCTAGAAGGTAGCCAGAAGCCCAGGTGTGTTTCTTCGTTGTCATAATCAATCCACCGCTCATGTCAGCTTCGGTGCTGCCTTCATAGAGCAGCCCAGGTCCCAAAAAGAAGTTACTTTGGGGGATCCTCCCTCACCGGAATGCGAGGAAGTTTTGGAGGAACCTCAATATCACACCTTGCCAGCAGAGGTACAGTGGTAACTGCTCCAAAGCAGGTGCTCTCGTGGCAGGCCCCATAGCCGTGGGCTCAAGGATAGTCCAGCTGTCTTGATCCATATAAAAAAACCACTTCTATTAGTTTAATTTCCACCAGGAACAGGATAACAACATAGATGGTAGGGCAACATGCAAAATGAAATCTGGAACAACTGGGGTTTCAGACTTCTTGGAACCAAAGGGCTCACATGTTGAGATAAAGAAATAAATATATTTAGTGAATATCAGTACATTCCAGAACAGAGTGAAATGATCTTCTATTTCAGTATTCACCACTTTTAAATAAAAGCAACAAACTTCTTCAGGATTTATGGAAATGAACCTCATCAGTGATGCAGATTGTTTTTAATTAGCTGGCGCACTGAGGAAACCCCAGTGGGCTACAGTTCAACACGACAATAATGATGAACTGCAGCAAGGATGCCCAACCGCAAAATTCAGGTGCCTTGAATAGCTGTGCAAGCGAGGGGATTTCAGTGTGTTCCCTCTGTCCTGTCCCACGTGTGTGGAGCTGACACGCATACCTGCAAGCTGCACACTTGGTGGTCTGAAGAATGCATGGGTTGAATGCAGAGCAACATCACCTCTAACCCTGGAAACAATCATTTTGTAGATGTGCCATTGCTGAAACTATGGTGCAGGGATTTGTTATTTATTGCATAGTCCCACCTTTCCTCCCAGGACCCCAGGATGGTTGACAAGATCCCCCTCCTCCCTCACAGCATCCCTGGCAGGAAAGTTAGGCCTAGAATCCATGACTGGTCCAAAGTCACCTGGTGAGTTTCATGGCAGGGTAGGAACAAGAACCTCGTTCTTCTGAGTCCCATTTGCTGGCTGTCATTTGCTGGCACAGTGCATGTAATACCCAGAGCCAGAACTGGAGCTTGTTGTCCTCAGTACAGTCTCCAAAGACCTCCAAGTGGTCTCCAAACTACTTGATGGCTGTTTCTAGTTCCATTGAGCTGTGCGTTTTATATGGCTACAGCCTGGTCAAACATCCATGCCCAGTTTTGGTTCCAACTCTGATAACACAGCTCTGATTATCTGCTATCTATTTTTATCCCTTATCTTTTATATAGTTTTTCCATGTCTGGCTGCACAATTAGTCTCTTTGAGAAGGGGATTATGGGTGAATGCCCAAGCTACAATGTGGGTGCAAAAGCAACCAGCTTGGAGTTGCTTCATATTATAGGTTAAAATTTTGCTTTACAGAAATCGCTTTAATAATCAACTATACAGTGAGTGCTAAAAGAAAAGGTGCCAAAACAGGGTCACTGAGAAGTGTGAGTGTCAGCACGCTCAGAGAAACCCCAAAGTTCTAGAAAGTCCCAAAGCTTCTTACAAAACAGAAGTGTGGGGAGAAAAGGAGCTAAAGAAACCCAGACCAACTATGACTGAGCAAGCTCAGTAACTACAGCATGCTAAGTGCCCATTAGAAAAATCAACAGGAAGGTGTTGATAGTGGAATGTCCTGCTTGAGAAGAATGGCCTGCTGCAATCCTGGAAAGAAAACATCTTGTCAAGAGGTGAGGGGACACTGCAACACTTTGTTGACGGTCTCGTTGTTAGACCATGCCATGATTCAATGCCATATAATAACAATTCTACTCCTACACTTGTAGGCTTCATATGCAAAGAGCCACATACACTGTTTGACTATGCACATTGATTTTTTTTTTTTAGACATAAAAGGTTAGGCAAAGGAAATATGTTGTGGTAGCCTGATTAGCGCATTCATATGCTTGGTACATCTTTCTAGAGGGAATCCATCTCATGCAATATAAAAGAGCCCCAAATCCGACAAATTAAAACAAGAAGTAACTGAGGTTGCTTAAAGAATCCAAAGAAATTTTCCAGTTTTGATGTCTTCCCCCTTCCTCCCTCTTTCCTCCTTTAATGAAAATGCCATGCTTTGCTTGATGCCAGAGCGCTTCTGGCCCCTTAATGGAACACTGCTCATGTGTAGTGTATCAAATGCCACTTCTCTCCTTCCTCATCGTGCTCAAGCTGTGCTTCATGGCTTTCAGATACATGCATCCTGATCAAAGCCGCCCTTCTGTTTGCATTTCCATTTCCAACTCAAAGTTGACAGCTGGTTGAAGACCAATCATTTGTCCTTTTCTTTCCCTACATCAATAATTTGCTTAATCTTTTTCCGGCTGTCTTTTTTTTTAATGTTTCAACAGCAGCCTGATAATGGGCAGGGGGGCCTCCAACTGTTCCTTCTTATTTCTCCCTTCCTTTGCCTTCTTCAACCAACAAGAATGATTTCATTCTCTAGGGCTGAACTCCACTCTTACATGAAAAGCTGCCTGATGGCTTATGCTTGCATCTGTCCCACGGATATCAGACATACTGGAGAGCTGCTACGAAGGAACCCAAGGGAAGCATGTTTCAGTACATTAAGCTTCCAGGGAGGTTATGCAGTACCAACATACGTGGGATTGTGTTGCAAGTCCATATACCAACAGAGGGATGCAGCTACAACTTGTGTGGAAAAAGCAGGCACTATCAATGGAAGAATTCTCCTCTTTTGTTAACAGCCCCTGTGTGTGTTTGTGTGTGTGTGGCTCCAATTCAGACCCATGGTCATCTCAGATCCTGGAAGGGATTGTGGAAGGCTATAAAATGCGGTGTTCCACTCCTGCACCCTTGGGCCTAGTTATGGATTTTTAAAAATCCTTGCACACTTTCCCTTTCCAAGTTCCCTTGCAATTACCTGTGTCTGTAACACGAGCTCATGTTCTCAGCCCAATAAAAACACAGTGTAATCATTAGCAAGGGGCCCAGCTGAGGCAAATGCATTTGGCATATATATTGAGATTCTGCTCCCTCATAACTGAAAAGGGCTCTAGTGTAGGTTCCCCCCTTGGTCCCCATGTTCTGCACACTGCCTGAGCAGGACACCTTTAAGGTGGCATTTGTGGTGTTGGTCAGACAGCTGAAGCCTTTACCCGGCCCTCCTTTGTTCCCCATATGCACCATATGTGGGCTCCACCTTCAGGAAGAAATCCAGACCCAGATCTGGTTCTAGTGGTCCTGACAGGAATGCTGTGAAAAATGATATTTCCAATCCAGTGGAGGAGAAAGAAGAAGCCAGGCAGATGTGATGTGACTGGAGGAAGGGAGCAGAAGCGAAGAAGTCTGGCTGGGGGAGAGTAGCTAGTGGTGAGTGAGGAAGGCAAATGGGGATGAGGAAGGTGTAAGACTCTCTCAGCACTTGACAAACATTGCCCATGGCAGCTGTAGTTAAATGCTTAGAATCTGTGTAGGGCTTCTCCTCTATCCAAAACTTATATCAAATCATTACAATCATAATGCATGTTTAGGGTATGTTTGCTTTCTTTGACTGATGGGAAAATCCCAGTATCTTGAGCAAAGCATGTACTTTGAATTAGTTTATGGAATACTGAAAGAAAGACAGTGGTTGGACACTGTATCACACACACACATATACTTTTAGCCTTGGTGGGCATTTTCTTTTTCCCCCCACCCCAATGTATAGGAATATCCATCCATATGCAACAAGCATATGATGAAGCAAAAGAAAAGACAGCTTTCAATTCACAACCAAATAAAGGAGTCAATAAATATGATTTCTGGCAACAACCATTCCTAATTAGAGATTACAAAATGCATTTGCAACTGACTCATTTAAAATCCACTTACAACTAATTCTTTCCTTTTTCATATCTTCATTTATTAATTCTGGTGAGAAGCCAAGGTGCCAGTGGATTGTCTATAAGTTATTTGATGTTTCAAATCAATCCCACTTCACTCATTAACACAGCCTGAGTCCCAGTAGAATACAGATTTGATTGGAATCTAATTTATGGCATTCATCAACCCACACACACACACACACAGAGGAATTAGAACACACACAAGCACACTCCCCCTGGAAGCCTCATCCTTTTATCCAGGCACAAGATGCTACATTCCACACACAAGTTATCCCCATAATTTCTGCTCTCCTGTCCATGCAAAAACACAGGCACTAGCATAACACCACATTGCCACAAGTAGCACCAGCTTTTTCTACCCCGAGTGGGTCACGGCACACCATTCCTTTTTTGAATGCAGATGTTTTAAATTCAACAAGTGGGGCATTGCATTGGAAAAACTAAATGATAGCTTTTTTGGAGTAAAAAAAATCTGAGACAATATTCCCAATCACACTAGCTGAATCTGTTATTCTGTGGAGTCCTGCAGGGTTCCATTTTATCCCCTGTGCTGTCCAGGATCTACATGAAACTGCTGGGAGAGGTCATCCAAAAGTTTTGGCTGAGGAGACATCAATCCAAGTGAGGCCGTGACTGCTCTCAATAGGTGTCGAGACAGTGTGATGGGCTGGGTGAGGCCCAATACATTGAGGCTCATGCAGATAAGATGGAAGTGTTGCTGGTGGGTGGGCTGGCTGTTCAGCTAGGTGTTATTCACCCTGTCTTGGATGAGGTTGCACTCCCCCTGCAGGGCAGCATATGCAGCTTAGGAGTATCCTTGATGCAGAGCTATCGCTGGAATTCCAGGTGGCATCTGCGGCAAGGAGTGCTTGCCTTCAGCTGAGGCTGCCACATCCACTGCGTCCTTACTCGGACAGGCAGGCCCTAGCAACAGTAACTCAAGCAATGGTAACCTCTGGACTATTGTAATGTGCTTTATGTGGGGATGCCCTTGAAGATGATCCAGACACTGCAATTGGTTCAAAGTCAAGCTGCTGGATTGGTGACTGGGACTGGTAGAACATATTATGCCAGTCCTATATCAGCTACACTGGCTACCAGTTTTTATTTAAGCGTCATTTTAATTGTTAACAATATTTGCTTATTCATCTGGCCAGGGCGACTTCTTTTATATTGTTATTTATTTTATATTGTTAATTTTATATTGTTATTTTTGTATTTTATTTTGTGCTGTGAGCCGCCCCAAGGCTTCGGCAAGGGGTGGCATAGAAATGTTTTAATAAATAAATAAATAATACCAGTTGAAGACTGGGTCCAATTGAAGGTGCTAAGGATGACCTATAAAGCCCTAAATGGTTTAGGTCCTGGTTATCTAAGGGAACGTTTCCTTACATAGGAACCTGCCTGGACCTTAAGATCATCTGCAGAAGTGCTTCTCTGATAGCCCCCCTTGAAAGGACTGTTATGAGGAGAAGGGCCTTTTCTGCTATAGCACCCCAATTATGGAATTCGGTCCCCAGAGAGGTGTGCCTGGCACCAACACTATATTTGTTCTGGCATCAGACCAAAGCCTCTTCATTTACCCAGTTTGTTTGTTTGTTTATATTTATTTTCAAAATTATATGTTGTTCAATTGCCCAGCAGGACTCTCTAACCAGCTACCAATATCAATATACAGCTAACAGTACAAGTACAGAAGACAGAGGGGAGGAAATCTGTTGGAGCAGAGTGAGCACTTACAGTGACTTTTTAATTGTTAAATAGTAGTTTAATTGTTTTAGCATCAAGTACTGGCACTAAGGAGTGTTAAGGGTTTGATTGTTTGAATTAATTGCTTTTTAAAAATTTGTAAGCCAAGATGAGATATTTAATGAATGATGATATAGAAAAACTTTAAATAAATAAATAAGCAAGCAAGCAAGCATATTTCACTTGTATGGATTTTGGGTTGTTCTTTTCCTGAGAGTCAGTAGGGCTGCCTCTGGGCTTGTTTCCTCAAACCAATCAGTTTTGGCCAGTCCCTAGGGCTGTTCCCCAACCTGGGCAGACAAATTCTCCTTATTACTTGCTAACTATGTAGCCTCTCTAAGGGCAGGGTGATGGTGAAGGGAAAGGAGCGCTGTCATTCATCTGAAGTTGCAAATGAAAGTCAGTGCTCTGTTTACCACACCGCTGAAGGAGAAAGGCGATGGACATTCATCTGCTGCAGAGCCTTGATTGCCAAGTGCCCTTTCTGGCCTTTGCTATTTTAAGGTGGATCTTATGCCTTTTTCTAAGAAAGCATCAATCACATCACAGCAAAGAGAAACTTTTCAAGAGAGAAAGGATGCAATCCTATGTACACTTACCTGGGAGTAAGCGCTATTGAATTCAGTGGAGCTTACTTAAAAATAGACATGAATAGGATTGTGCTGAAGCACAAATATCTCTCCTTCCTCCTCTGCCAACCCCCCCCACCCCAGCTTACAGCCATCAACAGCACCTTCTATTGTCAGTCTTAAAAAACCAAAAACAGAAAGAAGGAAAGAAGAGCCTGAGTGAGCTGTCATTTCAGCATTCCTTTCATGCAGAAGAGTCTCACATTTTTTGTTGAAAATGTTAGATACGTTCACTTTCAGTTAGAAACAGGGGAAACTGCCCTTGTCCATGATTCTAATTATACACAACTTCCAGGAACTCTTCATCCTCCTTTGTTCATGTCAATGTTTTGCATGAAAGAAACCTGAAAATTCCTACTGTGCTGAGAACAAACTTATAGACAGTCTACAACTGGCCCTCTTTTGTAGTGAGAGGACATCCCCTGCACCATAGGGAATGCAGTCCCACAAAAGATGGTGTGAATCCAGTAGTGACTCCAAGTTAGATCAACATCTTTTGGTGGGTTGTGGTAGCCCAACTGTTCTGAACTCTCAATTGTTCAACAGTAGCAAAAGCAAAATGATGTTTTATTCATTTATTAGGGTATTTCTAACCCATCCATTATGTTTTGGCTCTGGATGGCTTATTTTCCCAGAGAGCTTCGGCTGTGAGCACTAGGAGAAATGAAATGAATTAATAATAATTATTTAGGTGAATTTGTCAACCAAATTTGGCCACTGAAATGAAGAGGACTTGGGGTAACCATGAGTATAATTTTGTGTGAAAGGCCAATGGGTTCCCTTCAGTTCTGGTATTGAAGACAAATTCCTAAGCTCCAAACATGCTCACAAGCACTCTGTTTTGTTTTGTTTTAATCCGAAATACAAGTATTTTACACAAGGTTTGTGGATCTTGGAATTCGAGTAAAAAAAAAAACAAAGAGCTGCTGACCATTGGGAATAAGGTAGCTCTCGTTCCCCTCCGCCCCCCCCCCCCCAGCCTCTGTATCCTCAATAACTTCATATTAGGCAGAGAGTCCAAGACAGGTTTCTCCATCATGGCATCACCATGCTCAGAGGATGGATGGGAACAAGTGAGACACAACACTATAAAATATCTGTTTGTCATGAACCTCTTAAGGATGTAACCCTAGAAAGGTGGCAACCTATTCACAAGTCTAGCACCCACTCACCCCACTCCTAAAACACACACTCTTCATTCTGCTCTGCTTGCTATGGAGCAAACAGCTTTTGTGTGCAGAGACAAAGCACCTGTTTCCACTTTGCTCAGTGGAGCTGCTGCTGCCTCCCACAATTAATATCAAAGCTGCAACAATGAGGTCTCTGATACCAATTTCACCTTGGCCAGGCCTAAAGCTTATCTCATCCCAGCACACAATTGTATGATATAACAGTCAAAAGAAACCCTTTCAGAGGAAGGTTGGCTGGTCAGAGCAGATGGCATTGAAAGCAGGCATGCACAAACAGAGGTGAGAAACAATCACGCCATTGAAGGGACAGCTTTCCCCTGGGTGGGCAGATTGTTATCTCAAGATTGCAGGAAGACAGAGAGAAAGCAATTGATGATTCCACCTCAGATCCCTCCAGGCAGTCTTCGTTGGGCAGAATGAAGTGACCTCAGAGAGTTGGTGGGGGAGAGAATTTGCAAGCCATGAACAATAGGCCCATTCTTCTGATTAGGTTAAGATACTGTTTTATAAAACATTACACCAAAGGTACAGACCTGGAGTTGTAAGCACACCTTTCCGGCTCTGCCTCCTTCCAAGTTGCTTACTGTTATTTGGCAGGAAGGGGGCATGGCTCAGAACCATGCTTTGCAAGCAGAAGGCCCCAGGTTCAGTCCTTGGCATCTCTAGGTAGAGCTAGAGAGGAATCTTGCCTGATTCCTTGGAGAGCCACTGCTGCCAGTCAGGGTTGACAATAATGGGTTAGATAGGCCAATAGTCTGAGTCAGCACAGGACAGATTCCAAAGTTCCTATTGTTATCATGAGAAGCTTTTATATATAACATGTTGCTAATAAAAATTGCAGTTCTGCTGAATATCTCAGTGAGTTAAGATATGGTCCCTCTATGCTAATCAGGTATATCCCCTGAACTCTGCAAAATGTTGCCTAGACTTGGGGTCTTTCAGGCTATGCTTTTATTGTTTCATTTCTCTGTCTCATCTGCATAATTTAAAAGGGTGTCCTGACTCCCATGTCTTCCCAACATATCTTCCAACTTTTTGCTTCTCTGGGAAAATATGCTTGAGGAGAAGGTGAGGAGAGGAGATAGAATGACTTGATAATTTCTATTGTAATCCGCTTAGAGAGCCCTCAAGCTAATAATGTGGAATAAAACCTAAATAAATAAAGCCTTCTGGTTGTAAACATTCCATCTAGAAGCTTTGATAGAGTTATTACCAAATATGTCCCTAAAGTTGAAAGAGAAATTGGGGAATTTCTCCTGAGGCAAAACAAGGGAGGACTTCTCAAGAAAGCCAAAAGATTTTCAAAATAGTAGCAAGATTTCTCCAGGTGATTTTGTACAACTTTATGTTAGAAGACCAGACTTCTTTGCATATTTGTGCTGTGATCTGTATGTCTTGCTACAGATCCTAAATGGTGTCTCTCTGTAGGATCTAACTAATGCTCTTGAACTTGTTCCTGATCAGAATGTTACAAAGGGCCAAATTAGACACCATGTTAAATGTATCTTTGCACTCACCATGCTTTTTAAAAATGCAGATACTGGGGTGGTTGTGGTAATACTTATCAGAGGAAGCAGAAAGGAGATAATTTAATCCTTTTCTCCCTGCTGTGGTCCTGAAGAAAATCCCTCCTCTTGAAGCATGTATTTGCATTACACGAAATTTGTAATTGGGATGACCTGTACACTTGATATGTTTATATATACAACAGAGAAAGAAAAGTTCTGCTTAGTGAGTGTAAGAGAGAAACAAATTGCAAGGTGTATTATCCTTACCCATACCAGAAATAAGTGCCTTCAACCAGTTCTGTTGAAGCTCATTTACACAGATAAATGCATAATCCAGTTGCAATGGAGTGCAGGGCCGTCTTAACAGCATTATGGGCCCCGGGCAAAGCAGTGTACTGGGGCCCCTACGACAATGACAACTACTGTTAATGTTGGAAGTTTCCCAATTTTCCAAGGGTTAACATGCACAGATTAGTATGGGGCCCACAGGCAAGTGCCCATCAGGCCCATGCATTAAGACAGCCCTGATGGAGTGCCTCCTACTCCTAACCCAGCCAGCATATTCAAAAGGATACCATGGTCAATGGTGTCAAAAGCCACTGAGAGGTCCAGGAGAACCAGCAGGTTGCACTCCCCCTGCCTTTTTCCTAGCAAAGGTCATCCCACAGGTTCACCATAGTAGTTTCCATTCCAAAACCAGGCCTGAAAGCCTGATTGAAATGGATCTAGAATACCTGCGGCTGTTCAGCCACCACCTGCTCAAGCACCTTGTCTAAGGGGATGTTGGCCACTGGCCCGGTTATTAACACCCTCTAGATCCAAGTGAGGCTTTTCCCGGAGAGGCTGCCACCACTCCCTGGACCCAGGTAGAAATCCCTTCCTTAGTCTCTGTAATGAGCCATGAGGGCAAGCGTAGAGCACGCAGGTGGTGGGCCAGTCTTGACCAAGCCCCTTGTCCACATCCGTGGGCCTCAATAACTGAAGCTTATCCAATAAAACAGAACTATTTTTTTATTGATATTTACTGGCATGTGCAATTAAACAAATAGAAGTATTCATGGCGTTGTGCATGATTGTTCAGAACTGAAAAGTATGCTTTATGATGATGACCCTTTATTGTATATCTTGGAACTCTGGTAAAGACACAGCCATATACCATATGGAAACTGAAAGCCTACTGAATGCCAATGAGGCATCGACAAACCCAGCGAACAGAGGAAGGGATTGACTGAGATGAGCGCTCTACCAACTTCTGTCATTTCTTCTGGATTAAGCACCAAGCATGCCACTTGATCGCAAGGAACCCACTGAAAATACTTTCAACTGAAGCTAGCTTCTCCTAGCACAATACTCTTTTGAGAACAACATTCAGAGAATATGTACCCCATGATATTGTAGTCAATTAAACTACCATAACAAGCTTTGGTCTACAGTCTGGCCTCACCATTCTGGACCAGCTGAGCACATTACAAAGGCAGCCCCATTTTGAGCCTATTACTGTAACTCAAGCAGGGTAACTAAAGCAAGTATCAGACATTTCCAGATATGGGCACACTTATTTGTTTACAACATGTATATACCAATCCACACCTAAATACATTTCTGTGTGGTGAATGATAGAAAAATAAAAGATTTGTTAAAGATGGAATGTTTCTAAAACTGTGGTTGATCAGTCAAGGAATACTTCCTGAAATAAAGAATTTTTTAGCAGATGCCAAAAACAACATAGTGTTGGTTCATGCCTGACTTCCAAAGTTAGGGAGTTATACAGCAATGTAGCTACTACCTTGAAACCTTTTCTAAAGGTGGACTCCAACTGAGCCACAGGACCATGTGGAATCACCAGAGCTTGCCATCGAATGAACTTGATGACTGGACAGGATCATAGGATAGTAGAATTTCAGGGGGCCTATAAGGCCATCAAGTCCCAACCTCCTGCTAGATGCAGGACTCCAAGTTAAAGCATCTCTGACAGGTGGCTATCCAACTACCTCTCAGAGGTACTTTTGCAGACAACAGCAGTCTGGTTAGCATTATGGAGAAAGAGGCAATGGTGAACCATTTTTGAATATTGCTTTCCTTGTAAAACCTATAATGACACAATCAAACACAAAACAAGAGATAGTGCGAGAACATTTGATTCCCAAGTTGGAAGGTGCTCATCCAGCTCCGGGGAAGAACAAAGCACAAGTACAAATAGCCCTTTTGCTAATGATGCAACTAGGTCAAACCCAAAAGGAAATCTAGTGGCAGAGATGCACAGAGGTGAAAAGAAAGTTTGATGCTGTACAACACATTCAAGTGGAACATGAAATGTGAGAAATATGACTCAAGGCAAACTGGAATCTGGAAAGTAAGAAATGGGACAGGTAAATATTGCAGTACTTGTGTGAGCAAACTAAAGTGGACAGAAATGGGACATTTTCAATCAGACAAATGTAACAAGGAACAGGCTGAGGGCCCCTCAGCTAGGGGAAGGTTAACACTTGACACAGAAGCCAGGCTGCCCCAGCCATGGGACGAATCAAGAAAAGCAAGGTGCCCAGGCTGCAGGAGGGCCTGATAGCACCTGGAATGCAAAAAGCCCTCTGAACCTGTAAAGGCCATTCACACTCCTCTCCAAGGTTGGAGATGTCAGGCCCACAGGGTATACAATTCTTAGCTGGGTAATGTCAGGAAATGTCACTCCATGAGTCATCTGTTTGATCTAATGGGATAAAAGCAGGGAGCTGGGACAGATGGGGTACCTCTCTGTGAAGAGGTTCCTTGTTGCTGCCAGAGGCTCTGCTGAAGAACATTGCACTAGTCTACAAAGGAGAAGGCTATACTGGGGCACTGTATACTGTGTTAGTGTTCAAACCGGCTAGCTCTAAGTCCAAGGTGGCCAACTGGCCTGGGGGTCTTGTGGGGAGCTAAGGCTCTGTGGGTGCAGTGAATTGCTGCCCTCCAGTTCCCTGTCCCTTCCCCATCCTTGGTGTTTTTATTTATTTATTTATTTATTTTATTAAAACATTTTTATGCCGCCCCATTCGCCGAAGCCTCGGTGTTGTGTCTGTGTTGTGTATTATACTTTTAAGACCCTCCACGCCTATCTTGTTTATCGTGTCTTTTAAGAAAGCAGTTTTCCCCAGTGCCTGGTTTGTCATGTGCTGAATCCAGTGTCTGGCCCTGGGATTTGGGGCCCAGGAGAACAGGGTGGAAAGGTGAACCCTGCCAGCTGCTGGGAGGTGGGGACTTCTTGCAAAAAGCACAGAGTGTTTTACTCTGGAAATGACAAGCTCAGAAGAAATGTAGTGGTTCTAACACTGAAGCAAGAAATAGCATAAATAGTACGGGGCTTTCATGCAGTCTCACCAAATTATATTAATCAAAATTCTCAGAAGACCTATCAACATGACCACCATTCAAGTCTACATGTCAGTAACAGATGCTGAAAAAAAAAGAAATCAAACAATTTTATGCAGGAGTTCAAAAGAAAACTGATAACACACCAAAACAAGACATGCTGCCAGTCTTATTGGAATCCAACAGTAGGAAAGAAAGCAGAATCGTATATTGTGGAAAAATTTGGCCTAGGCGTTAGAAATTAGACAAATGCCTCACATAATTCTAGAAAACCAACACTCTACTGCAATTTTATACTTCAAGCAAACAGATTACTGTATACAGTACATGGATCTCACTGGATGGTCAATATAGGAATCAAGTAGATGGAGAGGCTATATTCTCACTACAAAAACAAGACTTGGAGCAGATTACAGTAGTGACTATAAACTATTGATATAAAAAATCAGAGAAAAGCTGAAAAAGATCATTAACAGATGCACAGAGTCAAATTATAAGTTATATAGCTTTTCTGAGGGCTTTAAAGTTCACATAAAGAACAGATTTGCATTAATGACCTCAGTTGACCATAAAACAGAAGGTCTGATAGCAAAGATATTTGTAAGGAAGAGTGTAAAAAGACAATTCCTATAGTCATAGGATCATAGAATAATAGAGTTGTACTAAGAAGACCATCAGGTCCAACTTCCTGTTGTTGCAGGACACCACATTACACCATCTCACTCAGATGGCTGTCCAGTTTCTTTTTGAATGCCTCTAGTGTGGGAGAGCCCCCAACCTTTCTAGACAACGGGTTCTACTGTCAAAAGAACGAAAAGGCCTAAATGGACGGCAGAAGAAGCACTCTCAATTGCTACGGCCAGGGTGAGAAGGAAAAGCAAATGTGACAGGAATAGGATCAGAAACCTGAATGCAACTTTTCAGCACCTGTCACTTAGAGACAGGAAACTATTACAATGGTCAATGCAAAGAATTAGAAGACAACGGCAAAAGAGGAAAAGCAAGAGACCTCTTCCATAAGATGCAAGAAATTAAAGGGAAATTCAAACCTAGATTAGGAATGCTAAAAGGCAAAGAAGGAACCAGAAGAAAATCAAGAGGAGGTGGCAACACTATACAGAAGCATACAGAAGAGACGAAAGCATGGCAGACTTCTTTGAAGCAGAATCCTATGCAGAAGAGCCTGCAATATCAGAAAGCAAAGTGAAAGCTGCTATAAAAGAGGACATAGAACTATTCCGAGCTGTATGTGTTTCAGACATCGTGCTGGCAGAAAGTTTTGCAAGTATTCTGGACTGGGAGAAAGATGAACAAGTGAGTCCTAGATCAAGCAAGCCAGAGCTTTTCCTGGAAGTCAAAATGAAAAAAAGAAAAATTGAAAATGTCAGAATTTGGGCATCTCATGAGAAGGCAAGACTCAGTGGAGTAGACAATCATGCTAGAGAAAGTTGAAGGCAGAAGAACTGGAAGACCAAATATGAAATGGAAAAAAAATCACAGTCTAGAGGAGGGCATTCATTCATAGGGTTGCCATAAGTTGGAGACTTGACAACACATAACAACCTATTGAACAACACTATCTACCATCTTTAGTCAAGTTCTGTATTTAAATAAACAGATCTAATAATTACAGAGTAGAACAGAACAGAATAGATGAAGACACGTCTGCATATGTACAATATTCCTTTCCCTCACATCCTAGCAACTATAATGTCTCTGTTCATATGCAGAGTTGCAGATCAGGGCTTAAACAAACCTGAGCCTGGCACATCCCTTCTAGAAGAGAAGAGGAAAGGAGGGGAGGGGAGCGGACCCACTCACTCTCCCCCTGAAGTCAGTCTGAAATCAGTCCAATTTATTTAAAACCCTAAGGCTGTAATTCTGTACCTGCTTATCTGGGAGTTTGCCCCACTGAATCCACTGGCATGTTGTCCTAAGATCTGAACAAAATTTATTCATGTGTTCCCAAACCTATTTGCTCATTTAAGAGAAACAGTTAATACTAAACATCTTTTTGCCTCTAAAATCAAACTGTCTGTTGAATGGCATTTGAGAAGAATTGCTGATAGTATTTTTTATTATTTGAAATGTTTTATCAAAATCATTAGCAGTTTTTCCAGAGCAGAACCTGCTGTTCTGTTAATCTTCCCCTTGACTGAAGCAAAAATGCAAGCTATGCTTTTAAGTAATCCCAGAAAAGTTT
This sequence comes from Varanus komodoensis, assembly GCF_004798865.1. Lineage (NCBI taxonomy): Eukaryota > Metazoa > Chordata > Lepidosauria > Squamata > Varanidae > Varanus > Varanus komodoensis. The sequence continues at coordinate 115,977,564 of NW_025335268.1, forward strand.
CACTGAGACAAATCTTTTTTCTTTTGATAATGTCAACCCATCCCTTTAGTGAGATAGAAAATATTCACATGACAAAGCTTTTCTCCTTAGCATAAGAGATGGAAATGGAGGGAAGTGTATTCTCTTTTTCAGTTGGATTTCCATGAAATTGGCCTAATTATCTTAATTCTCTTTGGAGAAGATATGCAATAGTTCCTCAGTCTTAAATCTGAATAATTAACACAAGCTAACATGTCCTTTTTGGTCCTAAACTTGTCTTCTTAGCAATATTGCCCACTGTGTTCAACAGTACTTTCTCCCAGGTAATGTAAATGCAACACGAATTATGTTCTGCTAGCATACTGTGTTTTATACTGTGTTCTATTGTATTGGTATTTTTACTGTATCTTTGTATTTGATTAATTGCTGCAACCCACCCAGAGAGCTTTAGCTATTGTGTGATAGAGAAATAAAACAAATAATTCACTAAATAAAGGCTCCCTTGCCAGGTTTTGCAGAACAACACAGCTCCCCCTGGTGGCTTGTTACAGCAGGCCGGCTGGTTCACACGGCAGGTATTGGCAGGGCTGCTGTCAGGCTTGGTCCACGCTTGCACGGATTAGAACCACTTGAACCAACTGGGAGCCACAGGTGCTGCACTAAAAGGGTTATTTAATGCTGCCTAGTTTTACCAGAGCAATAGCAACACAAGTTCGTGTGCAGGTCGCTTTGTAGTCTTGATCTTGCTCATGCCCCTGCATCTGGTTTTGTGATGCCTTCATCCATGACACTGACTCTTGCCTGATCCTGACTCTCCTGTCATGCCTTTCCGGGAATTGCTCTGAACTTTGCCTTTGTTCCTGGTTCTGCCACACTTTGTCAGGTATTTGACCTTGCTTTTTTTTTCTGATTTTGCCTTTTGAGCTGCTGCGCCTTGCTGGTATCTGGCCCTTGCAGGTATCTGGCCCTTGCATCTGCCTCTGCCTCTTCGCCTACTACAACTTACCAAGATTTCCATCAGCCCTGGATCTCCAACTGTACGTGCTTGTCAGTTGTGTTCTGGAGTGGATGCCTCTAGCACAATGACAGTAATGTCTGTTTGTACAATGGAATTTCTGCAGCAACACATTACACAAGCTTCTGGAACTGTACCAGAGGTCCTCTATGTAGCATGATAGAATTTGCTTTAGCAGAATAACTGTGTTGTATACTGCCCCTAAAATTCCAGATGTCATGGCACCTTTGTGGGAGTTGAAGAGCATATCCAGTTGCAAGTCATCAAGTATAAAGAAACCAATTGATGTACCTGCATATCTTTTAGAAGGTCACATGCAAGGGTGCAATCATATGCCTGTTTACACAGAAAAGTCCTACAGCTCCCAGCATGCCCCAGTTCCAGCTGGCACACCCTGGGAGTTGCAGGTTCTTTTGTTCTGTCCAAACAGGAATAAGAGTATGGTCCTAATTTGCTCTCATTCTTCTTAAAGCATTCTTTCAGAACCCAAATGTGTTATATTACAACTCCCATCACCCCTAACAGTATGGCCACCGGCTGTGCCTGGTGAAAGTCTTGGTTCAACATATCTAGAGGGTACCAGCTCAGAGAAGACTGTCTGCAGGCACAGAATGCTTGACTGGCATCAAATTAAATTTTATTGGTACAGCTCACAGGCCGTCTGCCTGGGTGTGTTTGCACATATCTAATCGTAATAAGGCAGCAGCTAACATCCAAAGCAAAGCCATGCTGGGGTTTAAGTGTACTTGCAAGACACAACAGAGGCAGTGCTAGGGATGGTGCATTACAGCTGGAGCCCCACATCTTTCATCAGATCCCTGAATCAGCAGGAGTCTCTCTCGCCCCCTCCTGCTGTCTGTGGACCTGTGCAGAAATAAAAGTGCAGCATTTCTGATCACCTCTTGTCCCCTGATTTCCCTGGACGAGCAGGCTTTGGGCCACATGGTTTTCACTTGTTAGCTGCTCCCCCAATCTTTCTGTCTGAGTGGTTTTTTTCCTGAGATCAAATGCCCTTCTCTCTCCCTTCCATAAATCTTTCCAACAGATAGGAATGTTCATCAGAAACAGGGTCCTTTAAAGACACACACACACACGCGCGCGCGCGCGCGCGCGAGGTGCAGGGGGGGTGACTCCAGAGCATATTTCAATTAGCATATGCACATTTGCTTTTATCCCCCTTGTGTGTTTGAGACTTGGATCTATTTTGGTCTCTAACACCACCTCTGAGACTCAGCTTCTTATTTGGAAGCCTTGCCTCTAATCCCAGATGACTGAAGAGGGGCTGGCATGGTTAGTAGTGAAGGAAACATAAAGTGCACATCCAAAGAGTCATTTACTTTAGCTTTGTGTCCCACTAGCACTCTGACATGGCCTGGGAAAAGGCTCTGTGCTGAGCCCCGGAAAGTCCTGCTTCAAAGTAAGACTAGTGTTCAAGGTTTTTCACACTCTCTTTCTCCAAAATCATGTTGCTTAGAATCACCTCTAGGTATTTTCTGTGCATGCATTTTTATGCAGCATGTCTGCTTTCTACTCGCAAGTTGAGATCCACTGTTGAGTCTGTTGTGCAAGCTGATCTACAATGACTGGGGAATTATTAGGGGTTACACAGGCTAGCCTTTTAGCCCCACCTATTTATTCAACAAACCATCCACTGCTTTGCTCTGAATTATCCTTCTGATCAGAGAATGCATCAGAAATTTGGCAAAAGCAAGGACAATCATAAGACAAAAGACTTACAGGTTTCTACCCTCAGTTGTGAGATCTGATTTAGATGACAGCTTGTGTGGCATGGAATGTGTCTTCTTCAGTAGAGGACAGTCTCCTCTTCAAAGGTTGTTCTGCAATGAACTTTAACTAGGTGGGCAAACTATTGTGTCTCAACCTCAGCATCCTCACCCAGCCCTATGTACATTAAAGGAATAATAATACTTGACCACCATACAGGGTAAGGATGATCACACAGTTTTGACAAGTGCTCTGAAGAACTTTATAGAGGTTTCATCCAACAGTGGCTGTCCTCTAGCACAATGGATTTCCATGCATGTGTTCCATATCTGCTCCAGAGGGTTGGGAGATGCTTCATGGGGGGAAGGGTATAAGAAGCGTCAGAAGGAAGGAGAGAAAAGGGAAGGCATATTAAAATAGATTTGATCACATTACATTGGGCTTAACTGTATATATGTGAATTATATGTTTATTTTAAATGCTGGCCTGAAGGTTCTGAAGGTGGTTCACACAATAAATCAGGTTCAAAAGGGGTTTGAATCACAAGTACTATTTAAAAATGAACATCTAATGTCTAAAAGGCCTGGGAAAGGAGAAATGGACCCAAAAAAGATGGCAGGAGTGCCAGACAACCCTTCTTGCTGAAGGCATTCCATAAATGAGTTGCCACAACTGGAAAGGTCCTCTCTCATGTTAACACCAGTCTAGCATCTTCCAACATGGGCACTTGGAGGACAGCCTCTCAAGATGAACTAAAGGTTTAAGCAGTTGCATATGGGAGATGTTCCTTTAAATGTCATTATTATCAGTTACAGGCAGGGAAAAGTAACTTGTGGCCTTCCAGATGTCTTGGTCTACAACTCAACTCATCATCTTCACCATTGGCTAGGACTGATGGGACTTGTAAGCCAAAACATCCAAAAGGTTACTTGTTGCCAATCCCAGGCTAAGCACTACTGAGTTTCACTGGGCTCTCTCCTCAAACTGAACATTGCAATTTCTTTCCAGAGCTTCATGTCCATAAATAACAGGTTAGTAATTCTCCAGCTGATAATTTTGCTCCCAATATGGAGATGGCCTTTGCTCTGCTAGAGTAAGAGAAGTCACACTTTTCCACAGGAGCCTTTCCTTGTGTACTGCCTAAAGGAACCTGCCTTCACCGCCGGCTGAACAGTGAGATTTAACTTCTAGCCCGCCTGATTTGCATACATAGTAGATTGTCCTATGTCTTGGCATGGAAAGAGTTTACGCAGGGATTAGAAGAAAGGGGAGGGAACAGCAAGAAAAGAAAGGGGAGGGGGAAGCTGGTCGTATGTCCCTGTCTGATTTTTCCTCCCCGCCTCCGATTTAAGGGTAACGGCGGGGTTTAAATCGATCGACAGCATCCAAGCGGCTCGGTTCGCGATCGGAGAGTGTGAGCGCGCGCGCGGGCGCGGAGGGGGGTCGTTCAGCACCTCGGTCAGCGCCTCCCCTGGTGGATGCCGCCTGGGCAGACTGGGCGACGGGAGCGGACAACTGCAAGCGGGGAGACGCTCGCTCGCTCGCCCGCCCGCCAGGCAGCCGCGCTGGATGGATCGATCTTGAGGCCGTCTGGAAGTGGACGAGGGCAGCAGGAACGCGGGGAGTCAAGCGCGTTCTTCGCTCCTCTTCCTCGCTTCCCCTCTCCGAGGCAGATCGGCTGCGCAGGAAAGAGCTGCCTTTCTCCCCGACCACGCTGCAGGTTTGTTGTCCTAGGAATGAAGGACGGCGGGGGGCGGGCGCGGGGAGATTCCCAGATAGCAAGCGCTTGCTGGAAGGGTCGCTGAGCGCGAGCGAGAGCTATGCCAGCGGCTGGTGAGGGCGACCAAACGAAGCGCTTTCGAGATTTTCGAGTTTGCGCCCGGATTCTGGAGTTTGTACAACGCCTGTGACAAGGTTAGCCCTCGGGGAAGGTTCGGGGTCTGTACAGCGCCCGGCACACTGAGAAAGAGTAAGCGACCCATGGATGAGCCCAGTTTTTATGTAAAATGTTCGGGGACCTTGCAAGTCGCTTAAATAAATGAATAAATCTAACTGCTTGGTGTGTGTTCATATCGCCCTTCTCTCCTCAGAACCTGGAGAAAGGAAGGAACATACTTTGTGACCAGATGATTGAAGCCAGCAGCCAACTTTTCTCTCTCCATCTTTTCCCGTTTAACATCAGGAAGAGAAATCTGGAAATCATCAATGACAAGTGGAAAGGACACCTCTGTTCCAGGAACTGCTCCTTCTTTTAAGAATTTAGCTGCTCTGCTCTTCAAGAATAACATGACATGGTTGGATCCACATACACAATCCTGTAAAAATGGGAATGGCAAATTGCCCTCAGACAGACTCATCGCCATTTAAAGCAATGCCTTCCATATGGTTGGTCTGAGAAGGAAAAATGTATGTTGATTAATACTCATCATTAAAAATAGAAATCTGTCCGGTTTGCTGAGGTTCTTTTTTCCTTCTTTGCCATTATGGTCATTTGCAACATCAGTGCCATTAAAGATTGGAGCACATTCCTTTCCCAAATCCTCCCCAGCGTCAACAAGACTCTCAGCTTGGTGCAGCAAGTGGAAGCCACCACCAGCTCTGTGGTGACCGTTCTGCAGGATCCTGACCAGGAGGGCCACTTGTCCAACAGCCAGTCCATGAATTCGAGCAACTTCACCACTGGCCTGGACCACCTTTTCCAGTACTCCTATTCAGACAATGACCAGCTTTACAAGGAATACAAACCCCCTCCTCGGGATGCAATCCCTCTGCCCAAAGCAGTGCTCTACCTTCTCATGGCAGCGCTGGTGGTTGTGGCGGTGGCGTATGCCATTGTTGGGCATCTCATCAAGGATCTTGTCCATGATTTGATAGGTGAGTGTTAAAAGTGCACATGTTTCCACACCCCATGTGCCCTGTTAATAGCTATGGCCATATTCACACAGCACATGAAAACTGGCTGCTCTGCCTTCTGGGGCTATCATGCCCATATTGATTGATTGATTATTTATTTATGGCTTTTCTAGACCATCCATCTACTGGCATCTCAGGATGGTTTACAACAAAGATTGTATTCTTATACCCATTGAACTCAGTGGGACTGATTACTGAATAGATTGTGTTGCAAATGTCTGGAAGAATTTACAGTCTTAAACTATTATAGTTTCCTATTTCAGCATACCTTCTGTTTTCTGTCCCAGTTTACATGAGTGAAGCAACCATATGCAAGGAGCTCAAAAGCACTTTCCTGAGGTCATGTGAGAAAATAACAGGAAATTATCTAATTCAGAATTGAGTGCTATTGGTTCAAGCTTCTTCATTGGTACTGTTTGGACCAAATATATGCTATCCAGCCTGAAGGAAAGCAGAGTGGCAATGGGCATGCTTGAGAATCCATCATTTTCTAATTGTACATGAGCAGTGTGCTAGGTTAGGAGGAAAGAAACCCAATTCTCCAAAGTTTGGGCATCCATAATTTGCATTTATTTTCCATCTTAGGGTGTGCAGTCTGCCACTGTTATGCACAAACACCTATCCCATTTATGCAAGTCCCATTTATGTGAATGATTTTCTTTGCTATATTGAGCCCCACTGCCACTGTTGTTATTTTCCTATATTTATGTCCTGTCTTACTATCTCTCTCAGCCTTCCCTAAGCTGCTGCCTGCCAGATGTTTTAGAGGAGCCATCATGGCCAATGGTCAGGAATGCTGGGAGTTGGCATTCAAAACATCTGGAGTGCACCAGGTTGGGTGCAAGTTAAAATGGTGCGGCATACAGTTCTGGATTATGCAAGTGCCCTGTGTCTCTTGAAATCCAAATAGTAATGTACACTCTTTCAACAGGAAGGGAGATTAATTGCTGGAAAACTGTAGACGCAAGATGGATTCTTCTTTATGTGTAGTGATATAGCTGAGACACAAGCTTTGGCTAGTGCAGAAATGAATAAGAATTCTATACCATTCATAGACTGCTGGTTATGTCTGAATATTAAGCAACATCACTTATTTTAATCATTATCAGTGTAACACTTTTGACAGCAAGAATTCTGTAACAGAAGCTTTGTACTTCTTAGATCATTTGCAAAATTATGGTCTTTGGGGGTGGGAGAATGCTCCGAAATGTTAGTCAACTCGCACTCTTAAAGTGATTCCTAATGCCAGGAAATTAGGCACAGGTGCTGGAATAGGTGAGGCAAAGCATCAATATTCCCTTTGTGTATAATGAAAACATAAACTGGGCAATAAAGTCCTACACTCAGGCATAAGCCCCACTGTGTTCAGTAGGATTTACTTCAAGTGACGGGTGCACCTGAGGTAGCATAGCATAAAAGACTTTTTGGTAAGTTTGTTTGGTCCTTCTCATAGAATCATAGAATAGTAGAGTTGGAAGGGTCATGAAGGCCATTGAGTCCAACCTCCTGCTGTTGCAGGACACCAAGTCACACCATACCACTCAGATGGCTGTCTAGTTTCACCTTGAATGTCTCTAGTGAGAGTCCACTACCTTTCTAAGCAGCTGGTTCCACTGTTGTATTTCTCTGACAGTGAGGAAGCTCTTCCAGCCCGTCCAGCCTGAATCTGGGTTGTCGCAACTTTAATGAATTATTCTGTATCCTATGCTCCGGCATCAACAAAAAGAGATCTTGACCTTCCTCTTGGTGACAGCCCTTGAGGTACTTATACAGGGATATCATGTCCCCCTTCAGTCTTCTCTTCTCAAGGCGGAACATGCCCAGTTATCTGCCTCTCCTCACAGGACAGGGTTTCCAAACCCTGGATCATTTTTGTTGTTGGACCCCTTCTAATTTACCTGCATCTTTCTTAAATATTGGTGCCCAGAACTGGACTTAGTATTCCAGATGAGATCTGACTAGTGAGGAGTATAGAGGAACTACTACTTCTCTTGATTTGGAAGTAATACTTCTGTTAATGCATCCCAAAATAGCATGTGCTCCTTTGGCAGCTGCATTGCATTGTTGGCTCATGTTTAGCTATTGTCCACAATTACTCCAAGATCTTTTTCTTGTTCAGGTTTGTTGAGCCATGTATTCCCCATATTGTATTGATGCCTTTGGTTTCTTTTTCCTAGGTGGAGGACTTGGCACTTGTCCTTATTGAATCCTTATTCTGTCTCCCTTCAAAGCTCATTCATTTCTTCCTACCAAGGTTGGAGAGAAACTTAAGTAATTGTATTGTATTTTTTTCAAAAACAGGAAAATCAGCCATTACTTGTTTGTCCTAGGTATACCCTGAAACCTGATTGACACCTAGCAGACCACAACCCATTCTAGTCTGTTACCATTCCTTCATTCCTTGGTTTCGACATCGTCAGCCTTTAATTTCCCCTTCTTTGTTTCCATTCATACCCCCACTTTTTCAAACATCTTGCCTGCTAAGGAGAAATGGAAGTTTCAAAAGGTTGCTCACCATTTTGTAAATGTTTGACTGGGATATAGAACTTCAAGGCCAGGGGGGAAATCTCTCAAGGTCCCAATTCTGGACCCCCAAAGTTTCCTGCACAGCCATGCCCTTTCCCAGCTTTTACTCTCTTTCCCCCAACTGCCAATCATGTTGGAGTTTTCCAGGTTTAAAATGCTGAATTTCTTTTTCTAAGGCCTAATTACTGACACTAAGAACTTTAAGTTATCACATCTTTGGGGGTGGTATTTTGGGTCCTGCTCTTTTGCCCCACCTGCCTCTGAAATATGGCCCCCAAAAGCCTCCAAGTAAAATTTATCCCCAGGCTCAAAGGGGTTCTGAATCACTGTAATAAAAATATTGTCTGACATGGATTTTGGAATTTCAAAGCTCATACTCAATATCAAAATGCTTTCTGATATATGAAAGGAACATCAGATATCAACCTATTACTAGTAAAAAGAAAGAAACAAACCACAGCATTCTCTGTATGTTTACTCTGAGACATTTGTTAAGGACAGGCTAAAGATACTGTAAAAACCCACTGTAAATAAATAAATATAAATGTCACTTTTTCAGTGGGGTTACTCCTTAGTAGGTAAATACAGGTTGCTGCTCAGGTTGCATAGCATTATAGTGGTGTTCCATCCCACTGAGAATGTGTGTGTATGTGCCTCCATGCTTGGTTAGTTTTTTAAAAAAATCAGATGGATAGCCTATTCACTGTGCAAATAAAGATAGGGAGCCAATTCTGATCTGAGTTGCAATGTTAACAGTGTAAGGCTCAAATTCAGCAAAGAATCTGTGCATGTACTACAGCAGCCTTCCTCAACCTGGTGGCTTTCAGAGGCATTTAGACCGCAATTCCCAGAATTGCCATCCAGCAGAGCCATTGACTGGGAATTCTGGGTGTTGCAGTCCAAACGTGTCTGGGAGGCACAAGGCTGAGGAAGGCTGAACTACTGTGTGGAATCTCACCCAAGGAGAACTGCTGACCTTGAGTGACCTTGATATGTTGATCTCAACCCCTTTGAGATTCTTCCTTAATACGGAAGCATGTTGATTTAGCCTCTTCATGATTAATGTAATGGAACTCTGGCCAAAATGTCTAAGCAGTTATTATAATAATACTTCAATATTATTGGGTGTGATCTACACCAGAGAAGTCCCCACCAGTGTTATTCAATCTCCAGCTGACCACCCAAATATATTCATTACAGACTCGACAGGCAGTGATTCCTTTTCTGATTCTTGCTGCATTCTGGAAGATAACAAACTATTCTCTAAACCCTACTCATTCCAGAGATAGCATCCTTCATCCTGTCAGAAATAATTTTGCTAAAGAGTAGATTTTAGAAATACAGAGATTTTATTTTTCACAACAAAAGATTTGTATAAGTTTTTACCTCATGAAAATAGAAAATGAGTTTCAGGGGCACCTCAAGTCTGCTACACTGGAGCAAAGTTCTAGTTTACACCTCCTTACCTGGCCACACGTGTATTACTCATATTTATACATTCTGAATTATGGAAATCTCCAAGGAGGGAGACTGAGATTATGTTTGTTAGCATTGTCAGGTGAGTCATCATTTTTGCCCTCTGAAGAGGAGTCTTCATTTGAATGATTTTGCATAAAACAACTTCTGAGTTCTGCCAGAAAGGGAAGTAGGAAACAATGCTCTACCTTTATTGAAATTATTTTCACATACTGTAGTTATCATGCTTATGCTCTCATCAGACAGAAGGCCTTTGCCTGTCATTAATTCTCACCCAATCTGTGCTCAAATTATCAGGGAACCCTTAACAAAATTTGCAAGGTCCAACCCTCAGTTCCTGCCAGTTTAGTCAAGTCATGCCGTATGAGCAAAGGGAAGGCAAGATCATCGGTCCAGTTAACCCAGGGCTGTCTACTTCAGTTGTAGGCAGCTCTACAGGGTCTTGGGAGCTGGAGGAGGGTTCTGAGCCTGTTACCTGAAGCCCCTTTAAGGGTAGAAGCTGGGAACTTGGTCTGGATCCTTCTGCGCATGCCAAGCATTGCATTACCACTGAACTGTCCCTCCCTGCTGTCCGCTTCCTGAGGGCAGTACAGCAAAGAGTTCGTCACAAAGGGGCAAGGTTTGCAACGGCCCTGCAAACAGCCCTTTTGTACTGTGAGTGCTGTCCCTAATCTAGTTTCCAAGTCGTATGGGTAGTGCTGAAGCCCGTTGCATCGGTTGCTTTAAACATAACATGCCTATGGCATGCATAGTTAGATGTATGTAGGATTTACTTGCTCCTTAGATAATTCAGTGAAAGTCAGACAGTTAACAGAAAATATAAATATATGTACATATACATAAATATAAAATTTGCAGGATGTGTTCCTTTTATGTATACAATAAGGTTCTAAGACAAGGGTGGACAACTTGTAGCATTCCAGAATTTGTCGGTCTGCAAATCCCTAGTGAACATGGCTAGTGATGACAGATAATGACAGCTACAGTCCAACACTGGAGGGTTTACAGGTTGTGCATCCATCTCAAGAGAATGTATACCATTTATTAGTTAGTGCACACTGCTCTACCTTTTACAGAGAACATCTGTCCCAAGAAATGAAAAAAATTGGCTGCTTTGAATTTTCAAGAGGAGTAGTATGTGAATTGATTCAGATTGATAATTCAAAGGGAATCAAAGAGACATAATTTCCTCGGAAAGTCACTTTTTAGTGCAAGATAATATGAATGCACTTAAAGTGTGTCTTTGATCTATAAAAAAGGATGATGTTTGGATGAGATGCGTAGTTAAACTTTGTGTGAAAGAGGGAGATGGATTTTTTTTAAAAATGAAGAATAGAAACAGTGAGATGAGTGACTAGAGAAAGGCTGTCATGAAAAGGCATCAGAACTTTTTGCCCAGTTCATTAAAAAAAAAAAAAAAGGAAGAAGCCTGGCAGATGATTGCAGGAGTTGCCAGCAAACCCTTAACGCCCCCCCTTCCTCAATTTTTTAAACCAGATTTTTAAAAGGCTTCAGATTTGGGATAAGGCTTCAGACCATCTGCTCTGAAATGAACCTGGATTGGGCCCCTAGGCAGCACAGATGCTGCTCTGAAGCCTTGAGGCATTGCCATGGGGCATCATACATTATCAGCACAGTTCTATGCGTTTGCTTACTCATTTGTAAATCACATGGTGTTCAATGGGGCTTGCACCCTAGTAAAGTGCAGCCAACATGTTATTGCTTCAGTAAAAATATAAGTGGGCATCTTGTGATAGTACGTAACTGGCATTCCTTCCCATACCAACATCCCCTTCCTCACCCATGGTAAGCCATCTCCATCCTTCTGGGACTCTCAGAGGACAGGATGCTGCATTTTTCTGAAATTACATCCAAATAGCCATCAAGAAGAATAACCCATTACAGGTTATGTCACAGTAGTCCAGTTTGTGACAGTGTGAACAGTTGTTTATAGATCTAAATTTGACCAAAAAAAGAGCTGCAAACAGCTCTAGTGTCGGAATCGTGGACCAGCGATGCTGGAGATTTGGCTTCTGGTCCCACTCAGTCATAAAGCTCATGGGGTGACTTCAGGCCAGGCATTCACTCTCAACCTACTTACCTCACAGGGTTGTTGTTGTAAAGATAAAATGGAGCAATGTAAGCTGCCTTGGGTTCCTCTCAAGAGGAAAAAAGTGGGATATAAGTGTGATGATGATGAGGAGGAGGAGGAGTGAGTGAAGTTGGTGTTGGAGCTGGAGTTGGAGAAAAGCAGCACTAGAAGATATAGGGACCGCTCTAGTTGCACTCTGACGGTTACATCCAAGGTTGGTCCCACAAAGTCCCATTCATTTCTATGTAGTCCATTTCTAAGGTGGACTACATCTGAATACAATTCTGAGGCTGTAAACCTGAGCAACCTCCTGAAGACAATTCATGGACAATCTTAGGTTGCCAGTCTGACGATTTAAATCCTTATTTCAAATGTGTATTGGAACTGTCAGTAAATGTCATGTGGAAAATATGAGAGGGGTTTGCTTCTACTTTTACATTCATTTTGATTGAAAAATATTCAACACTGCCAGAGTTTAGGAATGTTGAGGAAATTCAGTCAATGGGCTTTTCTAAAGCATCTCAAGTCAACATTTTTGGAAACTCCATCATCATTACACAGTTTTCCACTTCCTATCAATTCCACAGCTTTAAAATTGCATTTGCTCCTAACGTTTTGTTTTGGAACAGTGAATTTAAATAAGAAGCCAGTTGCTATAAGGAATATGGCTGTGTTCAAAACACAGAGAATTCTTTTTGTCCAGTCCAATAAATGGAGTAAGTAGAGAAGGGCAACCATTATTGACAACATTATTTGTCATAGAATCCTGCCTGCATGTATGAACATCATATTCATTTCAAATCCACCCATTAACACATGCTCAGGATCTGGTCCACGAAGCATGAAATGCATTCCAAGCCGTCCCTCCTGATGCAAATGCGCCTTCCTGGTGTTCTTGGCCAGCTTGTTTTGTTTTTCTTTTCCTGCCTTATCTCCACACGCCACATTTCAAGCTTCATTTTTCACAGGGACTCTTTTCTTTTAAAGAGTGATATTGAGAGTCAATCTAAAACTTCTGAAAGCAGCTTGTCCTTCTGCCTTAATTGTGGTTGGAAGGAATGCCCTTTAGCAGGAATCCTGAAGACTTGAATGTTAATCTAGATCTGGATTTCCTTGAGCAGTGAGTGCCAGTGGCACCAGATTAAGCAGAGGGAAAGATTCTCATCTCCTCTAATCTGCCCACACCAATACGTACTCCAAAATTGCATTAGAGACCTGTATCATCCACATGTGATGAATTACCTGGAGCTGGAGGCAAATTTTTACCAAAAAAAAAAAAAAATTGCTTTGGGAATCTAATCTATGTATGCTGTAATCAAACCTCACTTCAGTAACATGGCAGTAAGCTATAGCTATTTGGAGGGGAAGGTACCATACCCTGCTTAAATTTAGAGGCACTCTTACCTTCATATGTTTCAGAGCTAATCACAAGCACAAATATAAATTCTTCACGAATTGAAAGGGAGTTTGCAACCCCCTAAGGCCGTGATTCCATATTTTAGGGGAAAAAATTCCATTCCATTAAGTGCTAAAGATCTGACCAAAGGGAACATGAGAGGAAGAGATGCTCTACTCCACCTTTGTCCCCCATGCCTTGTGTCTACTTGCATGCAGACACAAGGCATTTTCCCTCCAAAAATGTTTTTCAGACTTTATATTGCCGGTATAGTCTATTGGTGTAAGATCGGCCTGTGCACTGGGAAGCCTCTGGCTGAAATCATGCCTCAGCCCTGAATAACATCAGTGTTCATGGTCCGGCTGTTCTCTCAGACTCAATTACCATGAGTGCAACATCAGGAAACCTTACAGGGTGGTTTCCAACAAGGTGGGGTACATATCTTTGCCTGACATGGTGCTCCTCAAATGTATTGGACTGCAGCCCCCAACATGTCTGGGAATGGTGGAAGTTGAGAGTGCCCTGTGAGAGCTGAGAAGCTGAGAACTCTAACACATTTAGAGAGCACCAGTGTGGACAAACCGGATGCATATGAAATGCTTATTCAATAGCACTAATATTAGCAATGTTAAATGCTTATCATTCATTTTTCCCAAAGAACAAATTTAGCTTTATGAGTAATGGATGAAGTGACCCAATTGTGATTTGGAATAAGCCATAATTTTTAGTCTTATCAGCCTTCCCTAACTGTATTCTCTCTCATCATCCTCAGCAAATATGCCATTTACCAGGCTGACAGGGGGTGAGGAGAACTGTATCACTGTATTAAAAGTATCACAAAGAGCATGTGGCTGGGAAAGACTGGATAAAAATGCAATCAAATATGTCCTGTATTCCAAGTTTTCCAATCATGCTCCTGTTTTAGTACCTGTGCATTGCTGAAGCCCACCTTGTCTTCACTTGTATTTGATCTCCTCTCAGATAGCATTCACTCCTCAGACGAGGACAGAGGATTGATTTTTCAGGATTTTTGGTAAAGCTTCACTGTGAGCTTTAATACTGAGCTCACAGTGAAGTTAAATTCTCAGACTATGCTTGCCTCATCTTGCCTGAAGTTCCAGCAAAGCCATTGTGAGGCTGTGACTGCAACAGCCCCTGTAAAAGATGTGGGTTGTCTCCTTACCTGTCACTTTGGTGAAGTCATTTGCTAAACCGTTTCAAGACTCTTGGCATTGCTTCTCAGCAAGACATTTCCCACATGAGCTGTCATGGCTAATTGAGAAGATTTGCTCTTCGAGGGGATAAGGGGCAGCTGCCTTCAGTTTCCAGTCCTTAATGAAAGGATTCATAGGCTACAAGGAAAAAAGACAGCAAGCTATTACCCCACTGTGAAACTTAAGTAATAATTTTGGCTTGCTTTGGCCTTTACCCAGCTAGCAGTATGACTTGTGCCTCAGATTTCTGAAGCATATACTTAAGCCTTGCATTGAATCAATGCTCAACAAGACTTCACCCAAGAAAATGTTAATCTTTTGCCAATAATTTGGACCAGCTCATTAAAATGTGCATTTGAACACAGGCAGTTTGCTATCTTCCTGATCCATGGGTATCCATGACCAGCACCTAATTTTATTTGTTTGTTTGTTTTTATGGTTGAATCTCTCCAGGTAGTTCACAACAGCAACTGTAAAATTCAAACTAATTTTGTGTCCATATAGCTGCAACTGCCTGCTGCTGCCTAATCTTGGAAGCTAAGTGGGGTCAGGCCTGGTTAGAATCTGGATGGGAGATTTGCATCGAGCAGGGGGTTGGACTCAATGGCCTTCTAGGTCTCTTCCAACTGTATGATTCTATAAATTCCCAGAGTAAACTTTCTCCACTCAGTTTGTTTTAATGAAACATCGGTTTTCATTATGTCTTAGTATTCTTAACAGATAAGGATGCAAAAGTATGACTTCACACAATACATAATATGTTGTGTTCACACAACACGCCAGGCGAAGACCTTTTTATTTAAGCAGTATTTTAAATGTTAATATTATTGAATTTTATTTGGCCAGGGCGGCTTGTTTTATATTGTATGTTTTATATTATATATTTGTATTTTATTGTATATATTTTAAAATGTTATTTTAATTTTTTGTTGTAAGCCGCCCCGAGGCTTCGGCGAATGGGGCGGAATAAAAATGTTTTAATAAATAAATAAAATAATAATTCATTCATAGAATTCACTGCTACAAAATGTGGTGATGGAAAGTAGCTTAGGTAGCTCTAAAAGGCACAAATTATTGAAGAAGGTTATTCATGGCTTCTAGTTATGAAAATAGTTCGATGGACCCTCCAGAGTTAGGAGCAGTCTGCCCCTGAAGGCCAGTGGCAGGGGAGCAGTGACAAGAGTGAGCTATTGCTTTCTGGCTGTTTTTGTGCACTTTCAGTGGTTGTCAGCTTGGATGAGTGCTAAGCTAGATGGACCTTTTTGTGTTCCGTCAAAGCTTTTCTTTGGTTCTCATAAATGTCACATAGCAAGCCAGGTTCTAATTACATGAGCAAACTGTGAATTAATAGCAGATTTGAAATTCACAAACTTTAAAGAACAAATTCTGGATTTGTTTATGGCAAATGTGAAGGTTGCATCAAATGGAAACGTCTATGTATGGGAAAGCTTCACTTAATTTTCAACCTCTGTCCAATTTAATTTCCTGGTTGCATTACCAACTCTTAGCAATCTCTCCACTCCCTCTGTTTTCGTTTTTGTTTTTTTTAACTGTGTGTCTAGTCGCAATTTCTGTGTCAGGAATAATAATACATCATTTCTTTTATGCTTCTTGTTTCCATTTAAGTGGTGAACATTTTAAACTAGAGAATCATTTAGCAATACAATGTGAAAGCAAATTAACATCTTGTGTTCACAGGGTGTCACCAATTTATATAGGGTACGCATTCAGAACCATTTGTCTGACATGGCCATTATAGCTTTGCAATAATGCACTAGCTTTTTACTTATTTCTGTTGGGAGGGGCTGTGCATGTTGTCAAATTTACCACTTTTCTATGATTGTTTAGAGGTTCTAAAATGAAGGTGGGAAACATGTTTATTTGATTGCCTATTTCTCTAAAACTAGGCATCCTCTTTTAAAGACAGCAAATTATTTTAATTCATTAAAGTATGGAATGCGCAGAATGGCCACTGCTAGAGTCATATTAACATTGTTCCATTGCATAGTAGAAACAGACTTTTGTAGGTGCAAAATCTTGAAGACAGTCCACCAGTTGGAAAGGTTAGTGAGGGCTGCAGCACTGGCCTTCATGGCTAACACTGTGTGTCTTTCCCAGCCCTAGTGCTTTGAACTGTGGGTGTCTGTACAAGGGAAGCCCGCGTGCGTAGGGAACCAGAAACTTGGCTTTCTGAGGTTCTGGCTTCTCCTGTGCACACAGAAGTCATGACGATAACGTTCCTTGGCTCAGATATCCACACTCAAAGCATGGGAGAGCGGGTGGAGCCTGGGAAGCCATTTGACTTTTGAGTCAAATCGCATTACTGCAACACTGTTTCCAACATGTGGGCCTCTTCCCATGTGCAATAAGTGCTTCCAGACGGCACTGAACATGTCTTCGGATGCCAGGTTTACAAGCTTTGCTTTTCAAAGAACTCAGCAGTAGCAGCAGGGACTGTGACCCAGATCCAGACCTTGTCCCAGGAGAGGTGAATACGCCACTTCCAGTTTCTTGGGCAACCAGCCCCAGTGGGCTGCCTCCCTTTATGAGTCTGACTTCTTTGCTCCTCATTCTCTTTCACAGAAATGCCAGACAGTGAGCAAGGGGCCCTGTCATTATTATTAGTAGTAGTACTACTACTAGTAGTATTGCATTTATATCCCACCTTGTTCTTCTTTCTTCCAAGAACCCAAGGCAGTTAACCACGCCCTCATCCAGGCCAATTTTCCTCACAAGAACCCTGTGAGGTGGGTTAGGCTGAGAAAGAGTGACTGACCCAAAGTCACCCAGTGAGCGTCATGGCAAAGTAGGGATTAAAAACCAAATTTCCTGGATGCCCCACACTCTAACCACCACACCACACTGGTTTTCATCTATAGGGCATCCACAGCTCTGCTTCCTCACCAGCTCCATTGTCTGGGTGAGTGCAGGAGGTGAGTGTACAAAAGCATTGCATTGGTGAAGAGGATGAGTGAATCCAGGGGGTTCTTGCCAGTGGGCCCCTGAAGAGCTTCAGGCCCTTGGTAGGTGCCCAACCATGCCTAGCCTTGATATCAGCCCCAGAGTAAGTCTTTTCCAATGCCGTTTTCCTACTGAAAATTTGCACCTCTGAGAAGCTGCTATTTGTCCCCCAAACCTTGTTTGCAGCAACAGCAGTGTCAGGAGCAAATACAGCACTGATTCAGCGACACAGCAGTGAGAAGGAAAGGGAGTCCCATTCTTTAGTATGAATTTGGATCACTCCACTCCACAAACCTTCTATGGAGAAGGAGAAGGAGAAACCCAAGTGCTGAATGCAAAGATAAATGTATTATCCCATCTGATAAGATACTAAAATACTCTCAGAATGTATTCCATGCTAAAAGGAAGGAAGACTCCAGCCTCACCATGTAATCCTATTCCTGTTTATTTAGAAGTAGTGAGTCCCACTGTGCACAATTTTACTCCAAGTTATACTCCAAGAGTGGATTGCAGTCACACAGTTCTACTTTTCAGGTAAGAACTACCCTTATGAAACAGAACTCATTAAGTAAATTATTTTCTTTTTAATAGAGCATAAAAATAGCTTAAAATGGGAAAGCAGGGCTAACTATCCCCCACACTGGGATTGTTTGTTTGTTTGGGTTTGCTATTTTGCCGTGTGGAGAAAACAACTCTGAGGAGGATCTGTGGAGGTTGGCCTTGGGGTGGTGATGGTGGCACCGTTCCTGTGTACAGTGCAACATTGCTGAGGGCAAATGAAGCCATTTCAGGACAAGTGCAGCAATGCTTCCTTCGTCGCCTTGTTCCCCTTGTGAAGCCAGGTGTGCTGCCATGCCTGTGCTAGACTCCCAAGTACTGCAAGGACAGGGGTGCGCCTTTTGGCATGTGCCAGAGGCTCTAGGTTTCACCTCTGGCAGCCGAAAATCTGCCAAGTCAATAACTTTTATATCAGAGAAGGAAGGCAGGCTCAAGTGTCTCTAAATAAAGCTAGGAAAATCCCATGTCTATCAAGTCCTCTTGTCCTTGTTATTTTCTGTCCAGCAGTGAGGGGCTTAGAGATTAGTGCTGCACATAATTTTCATTCTGGATGCCACGGGGAGGGGGGGAAGGTCTGCACATGTAAAATATGCATGAAAAACACTTAGTTTCTTGTCTTTCGTGCTCTTTTATTCCTGTTTGCTGCTTTCTGCAGTTGCTTTAGTTCTTTGAAAGAAACAGCTACATGAAGGGGGCTCTTCACTCCATGATCCCAGCTCATCAGGGATGTTCATTTAAAAAGAAACACCCAACCATGTGCCAATCAATTTCATATGTGTTACATAAAGAGGGAGTTCCTTTTATCAGTTTAAAACCAATTTTAAATGGAATAATTGAATCACAACAGCATACAAGTTGGAAGAGGTCTTGGAGGTCATGCATTCCAACCTGCTGCTCAAGGAATGGTTTAAAAATGCTGTAGCATCCCAGACAGATGGCTGTCCGGCCTGTACTTAACTCAAGAGAAGCAAGAGCTTACCAGGAGGCATTTCCTGCTGTACAGCCAAAATTTGTTTCTGTACAATACCCAGAGATTACTTCCAGTTCTGCTCCAACTTCCTTGTGCCAGCCTTTCAGATATCTGAAGGCCATGTCCAGAGTCCCCTTTAATCTTTTCTCCTGCTTAAACATCTTAAATGTTCCTCATAGGACTTAGGTTCCACCTTCCTGGATGCCCTTCTCTTGATGTTCTTCAGTTCATTAATGGCCTTCTGCAAAAGCAGTACAAAAAACTGGACATCACTCTAAATATTCTGAAGATAATATTTTATCTCTTCAGCCATATATTGTACATTTACACTCTCCTTGTCAATTCTAAGGGCCCTTCACCCATCATAGCTTTATTTTTATGGCTTCTCCCCTTTTTGTTATTGTTTTATTTGTGCATTTGAGATCTAGTGTGGAGTATTGGTTAGCAGCTCAGGATTGGGACTCGGCCACACTGGGTTCTAGTCCCTGCTCAACCACAAAACCTTTTTCATATAGCCAGTCACAGACTCTCAGCCCAACCTACCTCACAGGGTTGTTGTTGGATGGATAAGATTGAGCTCAGGAGGAGGAGAATGATGGAAGCTGCTTAAAACAAAGGTGAGATATAAATCTAATAAATAACTTCTAAAAATAACTTCTAAAAATAACCATAACTGAAAATATTTTCTTTTCATGCCATGCTTCCAAGTAATCATTTTTCCATATTAAAAAGTACCCACTCATTTAGCCTTCTGTTTTTCATGAGATAAGATATAGGGGAAATCTTCCAATCTCTTGAGCAGTTCAGTTACTGAGATACAGTCATCCAAATGCCAAAAATTTGTGAAACTGGAACAGCAGTATATAAGAATAATCACATGTCTGATGCTTGGCACAGTTCAAATTTTGTACAGTGCAGCTACTGAAATTCTCTAGTCTGAAATATGGCATTACTTACATTTAAGTTGTAATTATCACTGCACTGTCCCGCCTAGATTTCGTTACCCATTAGCATCTTTGTTTTCAATTCCAGTCTGCCATTGCTCCTGCCAGCGTGTGCATACGGAAGTGCAACCTGAAGTTAATGACTCAGGCATTGTGGAAATGAACTGTAGACCACGAAATCTTATGGCCTTACTGAATATGTTGTTCTCTATAGTACCACAGGGACTGCAGGTGGTGCAGTGGTTTAAACCACAGTGCTGCTGGGCTGGTTGATCGAAAGGTCGACGGTTCGAATCTGCACAACGGGGTGAGTTCCCGTTGCTCCGTCCCAGCTCCTGCCAACCTTGCAGTTCGAAAGCATACAAATGCAAGTCGATAAAAAGGTACCACTTCGGTGGGCAGGTAACAGCGTTCCGTGTACTTTGGTGTTTAGTCATGCCGGCCACATGACCACGGAGACTGCGGACAAACGCTGGCTCCCTCGGCTAGGAAACGGAGATGAGCACCGCCCCCTAGAGTCAGGCATGACTGGACTTAATGTCAAGGGGAAACCTTTACCTTTAGAATACCACAA
Organism: Varanus komodoensis; assembly: GCF_004798865.1. Lineage (NCBI taxonomy): Eukaryota > Metazoa > Chordata > Lepidosauria > Squamata > Varanidae > Varanus > Varanus komodoensis. The sequence goes on from NW_025335268.1 coordinate 115,997,907, forward strand.
GACTAGGGTGGCTCTAACTTCAGTGGGGCTGTGTTATCAGTCCAAACTTTTAAGAAATTACCTATGGTGCTGTACCTATCCCCAAAAGAGGTTCAACACCATGGGTCTGCACACCTTTAAAGGTCAGGCAGCAACCAAGAGTGGTACCCTGCTCCACCAATTGTGGCCCTACCAGTCTGCACTGCCTTTTGTTGTTTCCACTCCCTCTAATACCATTCCATTTCAAGACTGCATAGCGTGACAGAGGTAAGGGGAAAGAAGAACAAAGCTCTGAAATACCTTGTGCAACAGCTCCCCCTGCCCCAGAAAGTCGATGCATCACACATGCATCAGAAGCATCACTTTCTGGAATTAAAAGGATATTCAGTTCAGTTTTCTGGAAACTTGCAATCATCGCCAAGCAGCAACAGGAGGCACAACGGCTGTACACACACAGTTGCCTACCAGCCTCTCCCAATCCCTTTTCCATGCTCAGTCTCTTATCCTTCTCCAGATTTTTGTAATTACACACCCTAATCACTTTAACCATATTGATTGCATCCCAATTCCAGACCTGAAGCAGCCTTTTCTTCCTTTCATCGGTTTGCTGACAGTTGCCAGGTTGCTCAAATCCATCAATCAATATCACCCTTTGGACCCACTCAATTCCCCTTCAGGCTGTTGATATCTTTTTAACATGCAGTTGTGATGGACAGGAAAACACTCACACTTACCATAGCTTCTTTTCATCACATCTTTTTTGCCCTGCACTCTTTGTGTGGTGGAATTAATGAGTTAATAGTAAGACCTTTGGGATAATGTTCTATACCTTGGAATCCTTTCATTAGGGCTCAAACAATGAGATAAAATGGCTTGCATAAAAACTGAACAGGGAACCAGCACAACTGAAAATCCCATCTCTTTGTGGGTAGCCATTGAACTGTTGGTTGTTGAAACATGGGTTTGCAAACCTTGGGTCCATTTCTCCCAAAATACAACATAACAAGATAGAGAGCCTATGAAAAGAAACTATGTTGGATTGTGAACTGCAGATTGTTCATCATGGTTAATTCAGCTGGGTTCAAACAACATTATAACCTGGTAACAACAAACAACAACAAAAGAGGAAAAGCAAGATACCTCTTTTGCAAAAGATTCAAGTCATCAGAGTTGAATTCAAACCTAGATTAGGAATGCTGAAAGACCAACAAGGGAATAAACTATCCGACTAAGATAAAATAAAGAGAAGATGGAAAAAATATACAGAAGAACTACATAGAACAGATGGAACAGACTCCTTCAAAGAGGAATCATATGAAGAGAACCAGTATTAGAAAGTAAAGTGAAAGCTGCTCTTAAAGTACTTGAAAAGAATAAAAGCACCTGGAGTAGATAGGGTACCAATAGAACTATTCCAAGCTACAGGGACTGAGTCAGTCCGAATCTTAACAAGAATACACCAACAAATAAGAAAAACGAAACAATGACTAGAACATTCAATAAACATTCCAATCCCAGACAAAGGAGATGCTAAGAGGTATAGCAACTAAGGACCACCGCACTAATTTCCTTCTCAAGCAAAGTGATGCTAAGGGCACTGCAACAAAGAATTTTATGCTTTCTGGCATTTATACCTGATTTTCAAGTTGAGTTCTGAAAAAGTAGAAGTACTCAAGTATATATCACAAATATATTTTGGCTACTGGAGCACACTGCAGAATTTCAGAAAAAGATCAGACTATGCTTTATAAATGTCAGCAAAGTCTTTGCGTGGATAACAATGGATGCTTCTAAAAGAAATGGGTGTGCCTCAACATTTGATTTTCCTGATGCATAGTCTGAGTCATGCACAAGAATCTACTGATAGGACAGAATATGAAGAAACAGAAGGGTTTCCTAGTGGGAAATGCATCAGGCAAGGTTGTATTCTATCTCCCGATATGTTCAGTCTGTACCCAGATCATAAGAAATGTTGGGCTGGGATCAGAGGAAGAAAGACTGAAAACTGGCAAAAGAGTCACCAATAATTTAAGATATGCAGATGATACTCTATTACTGGCAGAAAGTAGCACAGAATTCAAAAAGTGAATGCACAAAGAGCAAAAACAGGGCTGTAGTTGAACATTAAGTCATGATTATGGGAAAATTACATAATTTAAGAAGGAATTTAATGGAGAAATGGAAACTGGAATATTTTGCAGACCTTGGTTAAGTCATTCAAACAGAAACTGCAGCCAAGAATGAGATTTGGGAGGGCAACAATGAAGGAACAGAAAAATAATCAAGTGTAAAGACTTTCCACTGCAAACCACCAGAAGGTCACACCCATCCACACTATTGTATTCCCAATCGCTGTGTATGGGTATGAAAGCTGAACAGTAAAAAACAAAACAAAAAGCCAAGAGGAAGAAAATTTGAAGATGCATTCCGAGCATGGTCCTGGAGGAGAGCTTTGCAAATACTCTGGACTGCCAGAAAGATGAACAAGTGGCTCTTAGATCAAATCAGGCCAGAACTTTCCCTGGAAGCGAAATGATGGAACTGAGGCTGCCCTACTTCAGGAAAATCATGAGAAGGCAAGACTCACTGGAGATTATAATGCAAGGCAAAGTCAAAGGCAGAAAAAGAGGAAAAACCGATATGAGCTCAGTTCCATAAAGGAAGCTACAGCCTTGAAGTTACAAGTGCTGAGCATGGCTGAGAAGGACAGGATATTTTATAGGGCATCCATTCACAGACTTCACACATAACTTTTGCCATAAGTTGAAGATGACCTGATGACATGTAACAACAGATTCCATTTAAGTGTGTGCAACAGACTTCTCTACCTTCTCCTTTCCATAGAAGACCTTTCAACATTCCAAAAATGCTAGATAGAGCTGTGGTTTTCAACCACCAGGGACCGGCACTGGTCTATGGGAGATTTCCTGCCAGTCCTTGTGGGGGGGGGGCACAGCCCACTCACCACAGACCAGCATGCTTGGGGGAGGGGGGGCTAGGGACTAGGGAGGGAAGAGACGGCTTGTGAGCCAGCTGGAGCCACATTGTGCCAAATTCGGTATTTTGTTCTTTTGTTGGCATGGTTTGTTGCTTGGTTTCTGGGGGGCTTTTTTGGAGAATTTTCTTTTTTATTTTGTTCTTTTTCTTTCTTTCTTTTTTGTGGGGGGTTCTGTGTTTGGAAACTAATACACAGAATACTGGATTGCGTGTATGGTGCTTTGTGTTTCTGCCTCAGTGGTCCCCAAGGTGGTTTTCCAGTTCTTGCCAGTCCCTGGCTGTGGAAGGTTGAAAACCACTGAGATAGAGAACCAGGGTGGCCTGGATGAATGGGAAGTGGTGTGCCATGGATGGGAGAGGGCCCTTTCAAAACTGGGCAGAGGCACCTGCGATAAGCAGAGCCTAATGGTGTAATGGTAAGCTTTGAAATGCTATTCAAAGGAATTGGAGGCTCTTAGTTCCGATGCCACTGAATACCCAGTGCAAAGGAGCAGAGGGCCTTGGGTCATGTTTAGGGACTTCTCAGATTTGTCCGGATATTCTGAGAAACGGGATGCTTAATTACATGGGCCTTTAGCCTGAACTAGCAGGACTCTTCTTGATTTTGTGATTCTCCTTTTAGAAATCCATTCAGTGACATTTGAATCCCTGAAGCTGCAAGAAGCAAAATCATAATATGGATAAAACCCTGTGGCTCAGAACTGTGCTTTTCCGTTCAAGTGGCTGCAGTTGTCTATTGTTCCATTGAAATGTTAGTGAGTTGTAACAAAGTGACAGCAAGCAGAAACTCAAAATCAGCAGCCACTAAAGGTTAGACGAATAGTATAGACAAACTTTCCCAGAACTTCCTCTATTCTGCATAATAAAAACCTGAACACTATGATCTGGTGTTAGCCTTGTCTGCTAACAAACCTTCATCCTGCCTTTGTTCTCCTTGTTGCTTGCAGAGAGAGAGGGCAAGAGCGGGGGCTATCACTAATAGCATCTCCTTAAATACTAACTAGCAACATCCTCCTGAATAACTAGCTTATGAAATCCAGAAGGTCCCAAAATAATCCCTACAGAAACCATCTTGCAGATTAGCTAGCAGTGGAATAAGCCATCCTGTTATTTACTGTGGAATTAGACAAGGCTCCTGTTATATAACTTTCCTCCATGCCATTTACATAGTGCTGCTTGCCTGAAATCAGGATCCATTTAAGCTGCAACCCAGGTAGAGCAGCTTTCCCCAAGCAAGTGTGCCCAACAGCTGTTTTAGGGCCTCGACTTCCAGCATTCCCGACCACTGGCTGATGAACATTGAAATCTGAATTATATGAGAGGCACCCAGTTGGGGAGGGCGAGTGGGTAGGGGCTGCAGGGCCACACAGCAAGCTGATAGTTTGGAGAATTGTCCTGAGTCCATGATCAGTCAGGAACAGTGAATGCACGGGAGATGTGGGAAACCAGGCAACAGTGAAAGTTCCACATCTCCACTGGTTCTTCTCCACAGAGCCAACCCATGGACACTGTATGCGGGATCCCCAACCTATATGGGAATATGGCTTGGGAATATATATACCTATACAAGTTTCACATTGCATATTGCAATGGGCTGAAGAGCCATTGTGGTGCTGAAAAGTTTTTGAGGGCCATGATTCAGTGGTAGAACAAATGCTTTGCATACTAAAGGTGCAGATGCAAAGCCAGCACCTCCAGAAAGGCCTGGGGAACACCCCTGACTGAAACTGCAGAGCTCCACAGCCAGTGGTGAAAATACTGTGCTAGATGGGCCAAGGGTCTGACTCAGTGGTTGCATTCACACATCATGCTAAAAGATGCTGCATGTAGTTACTGTGCATCATTGTTTCCTACCTCACCGCTGGGTTCAAATCATCATGTGGTTTCCATGCTTGCTTGCATGGGTTCCAGCTAAATCCATCATTTCCTCACAATGGCAGCAGATATCCTATCAGCCCCAGGGCTGAAATTCACTTCAGCTGGGCACTGCTCTTGTTCTCGAGTAGCACTCCTCTGAGCTGCCATGCTCCATGTCCAAGTGCAGGCACCCCTCCTCCCCACCACTCCTTTGCTGCAGATGTGTCCACAGACCCCTGGACAAGACTCGCCCCTGCTGGAAAGGGCCACTTCCACCTGCCCAGGAGGCATCAGTATGGGCAGGTTGTGCCTTCCCAGCCCCCTCCCATGAGCCAGCCTCAGCCAGTTCCCTGCACCTCAACCCCCCGAAGCCCTTTCCACCTCCACCTGCACTATCACACTGTCCTGGCACCTGCTCCCCTGTGCCAGGACATGGCATGAGCCAACTCATCTGGTGCCGCCCTCACCCCTCTCCATCCAGCCCAAGGACCACACTGCTGCTGTAAAACTCGGATTGATTTCTGCAGCATCATGGGGACTTGGGGGCAGGGAGAAGACGGTTGTGCCAGAGAGAGAAGCGGGCCATGAAGCTAGAGATCTCTTCTGCCAGTGTGCAAGCCCTGCAGCTGTGTCCGCATTCTGTCTCCCACCCCCATCAGCTGGATGCAGGTGTCCCACTTCTGCCCTTCCTTGTGCCCTTCGCTGCCTGCTCCCTAACTGCATGGACATATGTCTACCCGTCCATGTACATGGCTGGCTTGCAGTAACGTGCTAGGGGCATTGAGAGTGGCTTGCGGGGCTGCATGGGGGGAAGCATCTGATGCATGGCCCCATCCAGAGCCCCACGTGTCTCTGTAGGGCAAGCAGGAAGCCTGGAAGGGCACTGCTATGTGGCTACTGCCAGGAAGGAGGCGGGCATCCATGCCAGGATGGATGCATGGTTTCTGGGTTCAAATGCACACGTAAGGCATGGTGAAGTGTGGGAACTGTAAAGCAAGCCATTGTTCCTTGCTGTGGTGCCATGGGGGGCAACATCCCATGCTTTACTATGGTTGCTGGGTTCACACATGACGAGAAGCCATGCCACCAGTTTCCCGTGAGTTTTGTCATTATGGTGCACCTGCCACCAGAGTTTTCAGGCAAGATCATGGAGGGTGGAGTTTTCTCTCAATAGCATTGTCACTTTTGAAGTGATGTATTTCAGAATATGGATGATCACAACAAAATAGTTTCATGTCCACCCTTGATGACTTCCTATACATTCTGTTTCTGAAGATGGTGTGCAAATTCACTCAATTATAACTGACAATTTTAAGCAATATCCTGACCTCCTATAGCTCTTAAGAAGCTTCCAATAGCAATACTTATGAGACAGCGGTCTGCGCAAATGCCTTCAGATAAGGTTAGAATTACAGGGAGCTGCCCGAGTTTGAGTTCAGGTGAGATTTCACTCCTTTAGTCAAGATCAGAACCTGGAAAAGCAGCTTGTTCCTTCTAAGACTTACCATGTAAGTGTTTAATGACTTCTGATCCCACTTTGGGGGGCATCTTGAGCCTTCATGCTGCAATTGCGCATGATCAAATCTGTCAGTTTTGCTTTCTTCCACATTTGAATTTTGTAAAGCTCACATACTTTAGTGGATTTTGTTAAATTATTTTCATAAACTGACTCAAATTAAATCCTTACTGATCTCCTCCAGCCACATTCAATAGGTACAGCAATTCTCAGCATGGAGAAAACCATGTAATACCTGTTCACCTCTCAACAGCTGTTAATGATGAGGAATCTGTCAAAACTAAAGTTCTGGGTTCTCTCACATTCATTTTTTTAAAATATTCTGTTTGTCTCCGATAGGGAGAACTTTGCAAACTGGTAAATAGATGGCCTGGGAGGCCCCTTCTGACTCGCTCTGTTTCTGTGTTTCCAAATTCTTATCAAACTGAATTGAAACAAACTTCTCACCTATTCCAAAATTAAGTTCTGCTTTTAATCTGCATTTTATTGGACATCACTTTGAGCACCACATTTTTCCTTTTTTGGTAGCATGGTGGATAGTACATAAATAAACATTATACATTTTTGGTTTGGCAGAAAATCATAATGTAGTATTTGCTTATCTGCTTTCCCATATCTTCTACCCAGAGTTGGCCCTAGTGCCCTCATCCTCTGAAATGTCATTTTCTATCTCTATGCACAATGGTCTAGAGCAATTACTCTAGAAATTCTGTACACAATGTTGTGCCTCCAACTGGGAGATACTTTCCCTATTGCTGTTGCAAGAACCTGAAATCAAGGGAGGGTAGGGCTCAACAAAGGTGTATTTTGGACAAATGTTCCAACAACCTGGCCTCTGACTTCAAATTTGCCTGGGACCCTCTAGATGTTGTCAGACAATCAATCCAATCCGTTCCGGCTAGCACAGCCAATGGTGAGGGCAGATGAGGCTGTAGTCCAACATTTGGAGGTTTACAGGTTCCCCACAGATTCTCAGACTGTCTGAAGAATTCTCTTGGCTAAGCTTTTGCTTCCTTCTTCTTCTGGAAATATATATTATGCTGTATGCATAGTTAAACTAAACACTCATTGAGTTTCTTCAATTACTGGAAGGAAAAGCTTTGCTGAAAGAACAGCTGTGTTATCCTCTCCCAAGGTCATGCAGGTTACTTGGGCAGCAGAATGGATGTTCTAACATTTCATCCTCTCTTTACCTTGGAATATCTACATGCAAGATGCTTCTGTCCTCATGTTAAGAACTTTCCACTTGTACCTACTCCAAGGTCCATGATCTTTTTTCTACTACTTTGAACCTGACCTCATATCTTCTCAGGTCATGAATTGTCTGCCATCACTGCATATCAACCTGCTCCCAATGATGTTTAACTACTGACGTCAAAGAGCCATAATAGTATCTGCAATCTCATTATGATAACCCTCATCCTCCCACCTAGTTTCCTGTTCCTATTGGAAGCAAGAAACAAGCAGATACAAAGGATCAGAAGAGCCCAACACAGAAAAAATGTGCTATAGACTGCCACAGAGAAGAAAGAGGCACAGATTAAACAACAAGGAGGTTTAAATCTGGCAGCTTACTATATTGGCAATTTTAGTTAATTCAAGATTGTACCAAAAGTCAGCAATGAATAAATCCCAATAGCTAAAGATAAATGTTTGAAACCGGAAGGATGGAAAATCCCCTAAAGAGGCTCAAAATCAGTAAACAGAGCACAGCTGCAACATTTTTAGCCATCCTGTCTCATAAGTTTTATCCAAATCGGTATTGAGATACCATCGTCATTGTTGGTTAAAGGCCGTGGCAGAACACAAAATCTCATGCTATAATCATGGACAATCCTTAGCATATTTTCCAGAAGCGAGTCCCATTGAGTTTGAAGAGATTTGCATCCTTGCTTGAAATGCAGCCCTAAATACAGAGCCAATGCTAGAAAAGCCAAGGGGAAGTGTCAATATCTTGTTTAAAAGATTGACCAAATGCCATAGTGATCTCTTTTTAAGCACAATGGGAGCAACAGGCAAGATAGACGCATGACTGCCCTGTGAATCCTACTGGACTCTTCCCAGGCTCATGAAGCTTTTAATCCCGCATGGTGAGCAGAACGAGCTCAGCTGAGCTGCTGGCACGAATAGAGCTATTTCAATTCACACAGTATCTCAGGGTTTATTAATTTTCCAGATCGCACTCTTCTACCCTAGATTAATTAATCCCAGTCATCCTACCCACCCAGCTCAAATATCTCCTTGTTCTATATTATAATTACAAACACAAGCACCATTTAGAAGCAGCGCACCAAGCATAGGCCGGAATTGCAACAGTGAGGGAAAACTACCCTTTCCACCTTGCATTGTCTGTGAGGGAGGATATTGGAAGAGTGATAAAGGGTAACTAATCCTTATTAACAGGTTGATCTTATGAGCTGCTATACCAGCACAGTGGCTCATAAGATCAGCATGCCTGCCCTGAATGGGATTCAGCGTCAGCTTTACCATGGAGCTAACAACAGCTCCTGCTACCATAAAGATTGCAGAACTAAAGGTGGCAATTGGGCCACACAGGGGCACCATGCTGGAGTAGAGTGGGGATACAGCTGTTGGCGATTCTGCATTAAGACTTGATCCCAAAGTCCTTTTGAGAATCTTGGAGCCAACACCGTGGCACAATCATGCAGCCAGTGATTGCTTTTCCATGCAGCAGGGGCTTACTGATTTCAAGAGCCTTGAGCAGCAGTCTTACTCAATCCAGCTGCAGAGATTTAAAAACCAACAACGACTGCAGAGATTCTGGTGACTGAACTTATGTGCAAAGCCATTGTTCAAATGAGCTGTGCTCGCTTCCCTTCTGTCACCATTTTATTCACACTAACCTAGGTATGCCACCTTATCGAAGCTGCCCAGAGATTGCATGTGGATGATGGGAAACCACATAAATAGAGTAAATAAGGTGAACACAGTGGGATTCATTTCTGGGTAAACATGTAAAGGACTGTGCTTTAAGTGGCCTTTGCCCCCCATTTCCTTATGCTAATGCCTTTACAAATTTACATGCTTTGTAAATTCGCAGCTAGTGCAAAAGGAGGCCACCAAGCTAATAACCAGGACCAGAAGGTTCAAACATATAACTCCAGTCCAGGCCTACTTGCACTGGCTGCCCATTTGCTCCCAAGCCCAATTTAAGGTGCTATGCTTAACCCAGAAAGCTGGGTTAAGCATGGCTTGGAACCACAATCCCTGACAATGCCTCTTCCAACTGCACTTGAGCAGGACACTGTGTTTAACATCGGATACCTTTTTCTGAAAGCCACCTATAAAGGATGCTGTTTGTGGAAACGAGGAGGGTCTTCTCTGTGGTAGTTCCCAAATTATGGCACCACCACCCCCCACTCCATTGAGACATGCCTGGTACCTGAGGCTTCGGCGAATGGGGCAGCATAAAAATGTTGTAATAAAAAATAAAATAAATAAATACTATCTTTCAAGTTCCAGTTTTAGACTGCCCTGTTTGCTGAGCCATCCACCCACTGCAAATAGCACACAGGGGTGGGGGATATTGCAGATGCTTTTTGCAGAAATAGCAGTATGGAATGGTCTTAGGTGTTTAGGTTGTTGAAATCTGGTTTAAAATCAACATACATTTATGACTTTTACCATTATTAATATTTTATAGGGTATTTTATTGTATTATTGACTGTTTTATACTGCCCAGAGAGTTTCAGCTATTGCACAGAGTAGAAATAATATATCTAATAAAGAAAATAACTATGGCTGAGTAGTTAGTGGGCAGCTAGTGAAGTTCTTTTAATACAGGTGCAATGCACATAGCTGGGTTAAGAGCATGGGACTGGGACTCGGGACGACCTGGGTTCTAGTCCCCGCTCAGCCATGGAGCCAACCGGGTGACCTTGGGCCAGTCACAGACTCTCAGCCCAGCCTACCTCACAGGGTTGTTGTTGTGGGGATAAGATGGAGGAGGAGATGTAAGCTGCCTTGAGCCCTTGTAGGAAAAAGGCAGGATATAAAATCGAAAAATAATAATAATAATAATAATAAAAATAATAATAATCTGTGGCATTCTGAACTAACTGCAGCTTCCCAACCAGCCACAAGGCCAGCCCCACCACGAGTACATTACAGTAGTCGAATCATGAGGCTGAAGGTTAAATTGTGAAATCCTCCCTTGATACATATCAGCTAAGAAGTAAGTCTGATTTCATTCAATGGCACATTGCTGGGAAAATGAGTACAGAATTGCAACCTTGATTCTCTGCTCAGAAATGGGACACAATATGTTGTCAGCTTCTGCTCCCACCCCTGTGTCTTAATACCAGCACTAATGCAATGAGAGGCAATTTTGTCACCATTTTATCTCTGTGCTAGAAAATCCTTAATTCCTAAATTTGTGCCTAATACCTACTAAAAGTGCAAAAGCCCTACACCGAAGATCCTAGCAAGCCTGCCCTACTCAATGCATTAATGGAACTGAATGTAATTTGTAAGAAATTGTCTAGCAACCATATCTATCTTCCTAAAACTGTCGAGTTCCATTGTGCAGGACCGTGTGATAATGATCTCAGTGTGGTTTCATTAACTGGGACTGTGCTTATCTACCACTGTATTCCATAGCCAGCTAAACTTACACACAGTCAATTAGGACTGTATATCCTTCTGACTGTGCTTTAATGAGCACAGATTATAAAACCACCATGCCCATCTTTCTTTCACACAAATATGCCCCTCTGTTGGTTTTGCCTATCGTTCCTTTAGTGGCTAAATATTTGAATACTTACTATACCAGAAAAGATAAAGAAAAGAACATTTATGGATGGTTGCTGGTATGCAAAAGCTGACAGGACAGATGCTGAAATGAGTCTGTACTAACATAGGGAAACATAAGTGACTGTAATAGAAACCTGACAGAAAAATTCACCTGGTCATATCCCACCCTCCATCACTTAACTAGAATATGGAAAAAGTTCCACCTACAATATATACGTCTCCTCAGAGAGTGTTTACAAGTGTGTCATAAAGCGCTAACAGAATGTGTGGAAGAGCAGACTGCTCCGGTTCATGCAGTGAGGCGCATCTTCCTCCACATTATGAAAGACAAAACAATTTTTGTGCAAATGGGAACAAACCAAGGAAAAAAATTCTGGTCCAGCTGCCCCACACTGTAGTCATGTCACAGAAGATCTTGAGGTACCATTCAGGAAACCTGTCAAGAGCGTTACGTCTTTCTTAAACTAGAACAGAAAAATAGTAGGAAGCTCCAGACAACTAAAAGCACTGGCCCCTAGTGGCTAAAGTTTAGAATGATGTTATATTCACACAATGAGTTTCTGCTTGCAGAAATGCGGGGAGAATTGTGGGGGTAATGGTGGGTGATTCTCACCTGCAAGCTGAGGAGGTACAAAACTACAGATCCATTCTACCACCTCAGGACTTTAGCACCATATTCTGCTGTGTGCACTCAGCCGCTGTGGCCCCTTCACACTCTCAAGTCAAACCAGGAAATGGAACACAAGCTGGAGATATGCAAGGGATTTTCAGTGGCTCCCGTTGAGTCCCATGGGGCCAATGAAAAGTGTTCCACTCTAGAACAGAGTAAATCACAATAATAAATCCTGCTTCTTACTCCAGATGCTGCGGTAACCTGAGAAAGAGACAGATTTATCCAATGGTAGAGTGTCCTACTTTACAGAGGGTAACCCAGTGTTTGAAAGCCTGTGAGAAGACAATCCTCTTTTTGAAGGTGTCCTCTATTTAATGGACTGTTCATTTCAAATCTGCTTTCAAAAAACATTATTTAGGAGAACTGGGATCTTGAAGTCAGACATCAACAATTCGTTCTGAGCAGAAGACTAAACTGCAGGTATATCGATCACCTAGTTAGTCTTCCCCACTATGGTGAAATATATTTTTTACTTAGTAATTCTTTCTAAATTTGCCTGTGCAAATATCATGCAAATATGTGTCCTCTTTTTTCAGAATGTGTATGTGGCTGTCTTACTCAATGATGTCCTGGAGCTCTCTGCTTTCCTTTTACTATACCCTAAAGCAGACTTTCTACAGGTTGATATTCTCTGGACGTGTTGTTGTTGTTGGCCGCGAAGTCGTGTCCGACCCATCATGACCCCATGGGCAACACTCCTCCAGGCCTTCCTGTCCACCATCTCCCAGAGTCCACCTAAGCTCACACCAACTGCTTCAGTGACTCCATCTAGCCACCTCATCCTCTGCCGTCCCCTTCTTCTTTTGTCATCTATTGTTCTCAGCATTAGGCTCTTCTCCAGTGAGTCCTTCCTTCTCATTAGGTGGCCAAAGTATTTGAGTTTCATCTTCAGTATCTGGCCTTCTAAAGAGCAGTCAGGGTTGATCTCCTCTAGGACTGACTGGTTTGATCACCTTGCGGTCCAAGGGACTCGCAGGAGTCTCCTCCAGCACCACAATTCAAAGGCCTCAATCCTTTTGTGCTCAGCCTTCCTTATGGTCCAGCTTTCACAGCCATACAATGCAACTGGGAAAACCATAGCCTTGACTATACGCACTTTTGTCGGCAGGGTGATGTCTCTGCTTTTTAGTATGCTGTCTAGATTTGCCGTAGCTTTCCTCCCAAGGAGCAAGCGTCTTTTAATTTCTTGGCTGCAGTCCCCATCTGAGGTGATGTTGGAGCCCAGGAGAATAAAATCTGTCACTACCTCCATTTCTTCCCCATCTATTTGCCAGGAAGTGAGAGGACCAGATGCCATGATCTTAGTTTTCTTAATGTTGAGTTTCAAGTGAACTTTTGTGCTCTCCTCCTTCAACCGCATCAAGAGGCTCTTTAGTTCCTCTTCACTTTCTGCCATGAGAGTGGTATCATCTGCATATCTGATGTTGTTGATATTTCTCCCAGCAATCTTAATTCCAACTGGTGATTCATCTAGGCCCGCCTTTCTCATGATGTGCTCTGCATATAAGTTAAATAAGCAGGGTGACAGTATACAGCCTTGCCGAACTCCTTTCTCAATTTTGAACCAGTCAGTGGTTCCATGCCAAGTTCTCACTGTTGCTTCTTGACCTGCATATAGGTTTCTCAAGAGACAAATTAGATGGTCTGGTACTCCCATCTCTTTAAGAACTTGCCACAATTGGTTGTGATCCACACAATCAAAGGCTTTAGCATAGTCAATGAAGCAGAAGTAGATGTTTTTCTGGAACTCCCTAGCTTTCTCCATGATCCAGCATATGTTGGCAATTTGATCTCTAGTTCCTCTCCCTCTTCGAAATCCTGCCTGTGCTTCTGGTAGTTCTCAGTCCACATACTGCCGGAGCCTAGCTTGTAGGATTTTGAGCATAACTTTGCTAGCATGTGAAATGAGTGCAATGATGCAGTAGTTTGAACATTCTTTGGCATTGCCCTTCTTTGGGATCGGAATGTAAACTGACCTTTTCCAATCCTGTGGCCACTGTTCAGTTTTCCAAATTTGCTGGCATATTGAGTGTAGCACTTTTACTGCATCATCTTTTAAGATTTTGAATAGCTCAGCTGGAATATTGTGGCCTCCACTAGCTTTGTTGTTGCTCAGACTTCCTAAGGCCCATTTGACTTCACATTCCAGGATGTCTGGCTCGAGGTCAGTGACCACCTCATTGTGGTTATCAGGGATGTTAAGCTCTTTCTTGTATAGTTCTTCTGTGTAATCTTGCCACCTCTTCTTAATCTCTTCTGCCTCTGTTAAGTCCCTGCTATTTTGGTCCTTATCATGCCCATCTTTGCATGAAATGTTCCCTTCATATTTCCAATTTTCTTGAATAGATCTCTGGTCCTCCCTATTCTATTGTTTTCTTCTATTTCTTTGCACTGTTCATTTAAGAAGGCCTTCTTATATCTTCTAGCTATTCTCTGGAATTCTGCATTCAGTTGTTTGTATCTTTCTCTTTCTCCTTTGCCTTTTGCTTCCCTTCTTTCCTCAGCTATTTGTAAAGCTTCCTCAGACAGCCATTTTGCTTTCTTGCATTTCTTTTTCTTTGGGATGGTTTTAGTTGCTGCCTCTTGTACGATGTTGCGAACCTCTGTCCATAGTTCTTCAGGCACTCTGTCTATCAGATCTAATTCCTTAAATCTATTTGTCACCTCTACTGTATATTCATCAGGGATATGATTTAGGTCATACCTGAGTGGCCTAGTGCTTTTCCCTACTTTCTTCAACTTAAGCCTAAATTTTGCAACCAGAAGCTCATGATCTGAGCCACAGTCTAGTTTTTACTGACTGTATAGAGCTTCTCCATCTTTGGCTGCAGAGCACATAGTCAATCTGATTTCTGTGTTGACCGACTGGTGATGTCCATGAGTAGAGTTGTCTCTTGGGTTGTTGGAAAAGAGTGTTTGCTATGACCATCGTATTCTCTTGACAAAATTCTACCAGCCTGTGCCCTGCTTCATTTTGTACTCCAAAGCCAAACTTGCATGTTATTCCGGTTATCTTTTGGCTTCCTACTTTAGCATTCCAGTCCCCCATGATGATAAAGACATCATTTTTTGGAATTAATTCTAGAAGGTGTTGTAGGCCTTCATAGAACTGGTCAACTTCAGCCTTTTCAGCACCAGTGGTTGGAGCATAGACTTGGACTATTGTGATGTTGAATGGTTTGCCTTGGATTCGAACTGAGATCATTCTGTCATTTTGGAGGTTGTATCCCAGTACTGCTTTTCCTACTCTTTTATTGACTATGAAGGCTACTCCATTTCTTCTGAGGGATTCTTGCCCGCAGTAGTATACCTGATGGTCATCTGAATTAAATTCACCCATTCCTGTCCATTTTAGTTCACTGGTTCCTAATATGTCGATATTCAGTCTTGTCATCTCTTGTTTGACCACATCCAGCTTGCCTCGATTCATGGATCTTACATTCCAGGTTCCTATGGAGTATAGATCTTTGCAGCATCGGACTCTCCTTTCACCCCCAGATACATCAGCAACTGAGTGTCCTTTCGGCTTTGACCCAGTCGCTTCATTCTTTCTGGCGCTACTAGTACTAGCCCTCTGCTCTTCCCCAGTAGCATATTGGACACCTTCTGACCCGAGGGGCTCATCTTCCGGCCTCATATCTTTTTGCCTTTTGGTACTGTCTATGGGGTTTTCATGGCAAAGATACTGGAGTGGGTTGCCACTTCCTTCTCCAGTGGATCACGTTTTGTCAGAGCTCTCTGCTATGACCTGTCCGTCTTGGGTGACCCTGCACAGCACAGCTCATAGCTTCATTGAGCTACGCAAGCCCCTTCACCATGACAAGGCAGTGATCCATGAAGGAGTCAGTGATCCATGAAGGAGCTCTCTAGATGTATTAGTCTACAATTCCCATACTCCTCAGCCAGCAAGGAAGCTTATGCACATGGGCAAGAGGTGGGCAGAGGAAAATAGAATAGGATTTACTGGCAGTGCTTTGGAGGTTAGATCCAAACTTTGTCATACTGAGTAGTCCCATTGAAATAAATGGAACTTAAATAATGACAGACAGATCACCCAGGTTTCAGTGGAACTATTTGCAGCATGACAAAGTGTGGATTCAACCCCGGTGGACTGCAATAGATTACCAAATGTTTAACAACTGCAGCAACACAAGAGTTTCTCTCGCTCTGTCCTCTTTTAACTTAGGCTAGAGAGACAGAAGACCTCTTGTAGGGAATTGAGAGGCTTTTTGTGTGACTTGATTGTGAACTCTGTTCTGGCACTGAAAGCAAATCTCTGCGTTCTCCATGTGCTCAGAGACACCTTTGTTTCTTAATTCTAGAGTATGTTTTCTGTCCCATCCCAAGCCACTATTTTACACCTTATGCTAGTTGGTGGACTTCAGGACTCTCTTTTTTAAAAAATTAAGTAGATCCCATGAAACTTAAATCTCCTCACCTCTAGCTCACACTACATATGTAGGCTTCTCCAGGGGCTGGAACCCTGCATGAAGAGAATTCCCATGGAAGCTACATGTCTTCTCTACAAATGCAGACTTTTCCTGCTCAGATGTTCACGCTGGACACTCATGCTGGGGCTCTGGCTCAGCAATACTGCCCCCTGCTTCTTCCCCTAATGCCTAAGGAGAACCATGATCAGCAGTTACCCCCTGTAGGGTATACACTTGGTTTGTTTCTAACCTAGTTTGTTCCAAGTGATATGTGAAATTTTATATGCATCTGTCTTCAGTTTCTGTGTTTGAAGACATAAGCAACTATGGAACAATTTATGCTAGGCAGTTCGACCAGTATTGTAAAACAAACAAACAAACAAACAAATGACCCTTTTTGCCCCAAAGGACCGTTTGCAAGTACACATCAGCTTTCCAGCTCCTTCTCCTGCAATTGTGTTTGTAGGAGTGGAAATTGTGCTATATACTCTAGCATGTGCCCCAAAAGTAGGAGATGTTTTCTGCATAAATTCTGCATTTCCGGCATATAGAAGGAGTTCTACTGTAGATCTCTCCTATGTTTGCCTGGAGATGTTCTACCTGTGGTTGTGGACGCAGATGGAGAGAGAAATATGTTCTTGTTTGGAATGGGCCAAATAAGCAAACCAAACAGAATACGAAGAAAAAGCAAACCAGCGATACTTATTAAGAACACAGCATGCAAAGATGTCAACATATTATTACACATGTAAGACCTTGGAACTGTGCAGTACTTAATTAGAACAATGCTTTTATAGTTTACTTTGCCCTCTGGCAACTTTCTCATAACCCTGTATTTGTAAGAACAAACGAGCCATCATCTTCTCCAACACAATCATAGTGAGTTCCTGACTAGTCTGTGGAAAAACAAACCATACATTTTCATACACATTGTGACCACCAAAAGATCAAAAATGGAGTTGCTCCACAAGATTTAATTCCACACAGCCACTCAGATCCAAAGCCCTCTCATTTCTAACAAGGGTCAGTATATAATTTGCTAACACGGGCTTTCAGTGAAGTGTCGCTTTATGGCATCTAGAAGGAACTGCAAAATACAAGGCAGGCAACCAAATACAGGCAGGCAAGAGGGTGTTTTTAATCAGAGACAGCATGTATGAGTGTGTAAAGCTTAATATATATGTCTTTGTGACGCAGAAGACATTCCATGATTGCGCTATCATGTTACTTAGAATCAATTACCAAGCTGAAATTTCAGCCTCTCGGGAACCATTTCCAAATTTGTTTCTTATCTGCAATGAGCTGATGGGGAGATTCCTTTTTGGCTTTGTCACATCAAAGCACAGACTGGAGACTGCTTTCTCAATGAAAACAATCACAACTGGCAACAGCAGCAGCAGATGAAACACCAGTGTTTTCTGATACCTGTTCCTGATAAATCATTATCTCTGCTTGGCTCTGAGGCAGATTCTGGAGATACCCTCTTAGGAATGGTTTTAGTGTACATACAGACTCATTAGACTTGACTCTAATGTGCAGGACTTTGGGACAGAGGTCCAGGGCTCTGCTCAAGAGAATGAGCAGGAAAAGCCCCAAATGCAGCAGGGGTGGCTTATGGCAATTTGAAGTAAATGAAATAATACACATTCCCACCTAAGGAGCACCCCAACACCCCCCCCATAAAACCGTTAAGCCCAAATTCTTAAATTACCTTTCTGCTCCACTAATCCATCTCCACAGTCTCAGTGAGGACCACAGAGTGGAATATTACACCATGGAACATACTTTAAAAGTTCCAAAGGACTATGTCTTATGGACAATCCTGGTCTATTTTTAATCCTTCCTGCATTCATAGGTTCTCCCCACGGCAGCTTGATTTTTTTTTAAACCTATTTGCATGTGAACAATGTCCAAGCTGGCTTTTTATTACATGCCAACGCCATCCCACCCAGGAAAAAACAAAGTCTGAAAAATGGAGCTGCACAGATGTTCAAATATTCTCTCCCAGACATTTGTGTTGCTGGGGCAGATGCCCTTGGACTTTTGGCACCTCAAGCAATTGCGGGGGCAATCCTGGCAGCAGCACTGGATCTGTGCTTATCAGTTGAGTTTCCATGTGCATTTTCCTCTGGGATGTTGAGCATTTGGCTTGCTGGGAACTCCATGTAATTAGCCAGATGCCTGAGCGACTAAAGAGACATAATGAGGGTTTCTCAGGGATAACCCAAATCTACACAGTAAGTTTGAAGTCTGTATCTCTGAAGAACATGTTTCTGAATCTCTGGGTATTTATATTGATTCTAGATGGTTTATTTATGTTTATTTATCTCCTGCTCTGTCGCTTGCATGCAGCTTTAAAGTCAATAAAATATAGGCATATTCGGGCGTAAAGCTCTGACTGCTGGTAACAAAGCCTTAAAGGAAGCATTCAGACCTTTTAGAATGGAGTGGGCTGGCAGGGCAAAGGGATGTACAAAAGCCAGGGAACCACCAAACCATCAACTTTTGGGTGGGGCCATCTGGGGAACCTCTGCAGGGCAGAGTTTTCCTGCAGGCCAAAGGTTCAAAACTCCTGCCATGAAAGAACAGGGGTAGCAGCAAGGTCACTGTGGTGGGCACTGAATTTGCCATCAACCCACATTTCTATTTGTTGTGTTCTGGCGCTTTGGCCACCATGTTTTGATCCTCTGGACGTTTTGGTCCTCTGGCACAGAGCTCTGGCCCAAGCATGCTTGTCCTATTTTGTCATAGTTTCCCACACTGGATTATTTGAACTGAGAAGAGCAGTTTACAGGAACACAGGAATCTGCTTATACTGAATCAGTCCAATGGTCCCTCTAGCTGTGTACCACCCTCAGTCAGTGGCAATGTCTCACCAGAGTCTCAGGATGCAGGTCTTTCCCATCACTTCCTATTTAACTCTTTTAATGGGAGATTGAACCTGCACAACTAGTGGAGATCAGAAGGTCCCATGGAAGCATAGTCAATGCCACTCAACCAACAAAGCAGTGATAAACTATTTCCACAGCTCCGTGTGTCTACTTTAAAAATGCAGCTATCGTAGGCTGGGCCCAAGTCTTACCTTACAGAAGGTAGTCTTCTATTTGAAGACCATTAAGATAAGAAACCATGAGAAGAGCAAGTAAGGGCCTTGAAGGGGCCTGCTAGCAGCTTGCACCTGGACAGCAGTCTGAGCAGGTTCCTTGTTTTGGGCAATGGATAAGGTGTCACTCTGAACCATTGACTCTCTCAAATTGCATTTACATATGCATTCATGGAGGTGGCCCTTGAATATTAGCATCCATTGGTTACCTAGGCAGCCTTTCCTGTTGAGATTGTCCTCACTGATGCATACCAGAAATAACCCAAATAAGAAATAAAGACATATTCCTGATGTATGCAAGGAATAAGCTAAATAAGAAACGAAGATGTCCATGATTCCAGATAAAACCAGCATGATTCATATGTGTCTTTGTTGGGAATGAAAGAGGCAGTTATTCTTGGCCTGCTTTCCAGGGCCAGGGCAGCACTGAGTCTTCAGACAAGGACTGCAAGGACTGGGAAACAAAATCTGTGGACATAGGGATAGCAGAGGAGGAGAGAGAGATTATCTCACAGCTGCCCTCTCCAGGTGCTCAGACAGATCCTGGGAACCACCAGGGTTGGAAGTGCAGGGAGAGAACATGGGAGAGGAGCCGGAGGAACCCAGTCTGTTCCCTGCCCTCATGATGTGATGGTGGGAGGGAAGAGCTAACTACTTAGAGGGCCTGTGTAGATCTAGGCCGCTAGCCCATCTCTAGTGGAGCACACCCAGAGGAGCGGAGCCCACGCTTACTGAAAAGAGAGTTCTCGGAGGTTTTTCATTTGGGTTCAGTGAACAGCTTTGTAGCTTTGTGCATGCTCAAAGACTCTTTCTCTGTTGACTGTTAGTTTGCTGGCTGTGTGTTGAAAATAAAGTGCTATAATCAAAAGAATTATCTGTTGTTTGAAGGGAAGAAGGAGGGAACCCAGGTCTTGACAGTCTGTAGTATTAGTTAGCACATGTGCAATCTTCCATATCCTGTCTTCTCAAGGCCCACAGCTGACTAACTGTTCAGGCTCAACAACCAAGAAGTCCTCTGGGTTCCAGATGGATGAAGCACAGGAGAGGTAAGGCAGATAAATGTGAAACCAGCAAGAGCACCAAAGCACAACGGCAAGCAATAAGAAGATCAGTCTAGTAGGAAGAATGGTCAATAGTCAGTCCCAAAAGATACTCATGAGAGATCCAGTATAAGGGGGAGTTGGGTGAGACACCACAGCTGACAAAAAACCTTAAACAAAAGGCAGCCTGGAGATATTCACTTCAATAGTAAACCAGGAAACTTAGGACTGGAACTAGATGCTATCAGATCCCTGCTTTGGATCTAGTTTCAGCTTGTTAGTAGCTTCTGAAAAGAGTCTCCTTAAAAAAATACCATCCTACCCCCAAGGAACCTCAAGGTCAAGGGAGCTGGAGCAACTCCCCATAAGGAGGGGCTGCAACTGGGACTTAACTTAGGAAAAAATGAGTAAGGGAAGACATAACAGAGGAGCTTAAAATAATGCATGGTGTGGAGAAAGTGGGGAGGGAGACATTCATGTTCCTCTTCCATAACACTAGAACCCAAGGTCATCCTATGCAGCTGAATGGTAGGAGGTTTAGGACAGATAAAAGGAAGTACTTCTTCACACAGCATATAGTTAACCTATGGAGTTTGCTGCCAGGGGAAGTGGTGATGGCTGCTGATCTGGATGGCTTTAAAAAGAGATTGGACAGATTCATGAGAGAGGAGGCTATCACTGGCTACTAGCCTTGCTGGCTATGTGCTGCCTCCTTTATCAGAGGTGGCATCCCTGCATACACCAGTTGGTGAGGAGCTTGGGCAGGAGGAGGGATCCTATCCTGCTTAAGGGATCCTGCAGGCAACTCTGGATCACTAGACTAGATGGGCCTTTGGTCTGACCCAGCATGGCTCTTCTGAAGTTCTTATGAGTCTTCAACTGCACCCTAGTACTTCTTTTGGGTTCAAGGAGTCTGCCCTGCTTCTTCAGTCTTCTTCATTCCTGGGGGCTTGGAGGTCTCTCTTCATATGTCTCCAAAGTTGATCTTCCCATGTCCTGCAGGGAAAGATCCTGGGCAGGCATTACTGAGGGCTCTGGCTCCTCCAGATCCTGTGACCCTGGTGGGTCTTGAGCTTCAACAGCTGCTGGAGGCTTGGGCTTCCTCCAAGAAGGATTTGTCCAGTGGGGTCATGACATGCAGTGTGTCATTCTGTTGCTTCAGACGAGGACAACCATTGCTTTCTAACACTACTAAAACATCAGGCCATTTTCCCACAAAGAATGTTTGGAGTTGCAAGTACTTTCTGACAAGCTTAATTTGGTTTCAATTTCCCTCGGGAATTAACAGTTTAGTTTAAGCAGCATGCCACATTCTTTCCTTCTGATGCGGAAGAGTAGATTTTCTCTTCCTTGAAAAGCTGAGAAGTATCTCAAGGCTGCCAAGCTGAATAAATACCAAGTGATAGAGGGTGCTTAGGGATTTGGGGATTCAGAATACCCAGGGATGTTTAATTAGGGAAGAGATTTCAGTACATTCTTGCTTGGTAGATTATGGCAGCTGTAAGCTTGCTCGTAAAGTGTGAGAGCCCAGACCGATAAATATCTCTAAAGTAGAACCGCCTATGTGCTACTTATCTGTGACCACACACTATGCCACCAGAAGCAAAGAAATGCTATGGCTGCTGTTTCTTGCATTAGTCACATAACACTCTTCTTCTGCAGAAAGAAGGGGAGTATTAGCATCTCTGTCACATGCAGAACAGTAAGATGTTCACAGGTGGTATTGCAAAGCATGTTTTGTGAACGCTCTCTCTTTTAAAGGAATTAATCAGAAGTACTTTAGCACCAGTAGTATTGGGGGAGCAGTAGTATTTAATGTGATTTCCATATCCCTGGCGATGGTAAAACATGCCCTTTCTCCATGCATCTAAGTAACTACAATCACTGGTAATGACCAAACATTTCCAGCAGCAGTTAGCAACACTGATTATATTTGTTATTTCTTTTGCATCAGGGATTGTCAGTTATATTGATTAGGCCCAAGACACCTATGAAAAGACCAAAACCTGGGAGACCACAAGGTTCAACTAGAAATGCTAATAGAGATCCCTGGCATATGTATTTTGTTCAAGTTTCCCATACTCAGGCAGGCTACAATCTCTCCCTCTCTCTCTCTCTCTCTCTCTCTTTCTCTCCCCCTTCCAGTTCATCCAGCTTTTCAAAAGTTCCAATAATGGTAGCATTAAAGGCATCCATGGACAGCATGGCTGTGATCCAGAAGGCAACAAACACCAGTTTGTTGGTGAGGCTAAC
The DNA here is from genome assembly GCF_004798865.1 of Varanus komodoensis. Taxonomy (NCBI): domain Eukaryota; kingdom Metazoa; phylum Chordata; class Lepidosauria; order Squamata; family Varanidae; genus Varanus; species Varanus komodoensis. Next base: position 116,020,528 of record NW_025335268.1, read on the forward strand.
TGTGTGATGTTTGGAGAATTGGGAATCAATTGGTCATGTGAAACAGCCTGGGAACGGAAGATAGCCCATGTAGATACAGTATCCGAGCTGAACCAAAGGCTCAAATCCCTGCTCAAGCACAAGCTTTCTTGGTGACTTTTAGGCCAGTCACAATCTGAATCGAATCTTCCTCAGTGCTGGTGAGAGCCTAAAATTGGAAAGCCCCATATAAAGAACCCTGAGTTCCTCCAAAGAAATGCAGGAGACAGATGTATAAGATAAAAATTCTCTAAGTTCTGTTTGTGGTGGGAGAGGTCCCCCCTTTTGTGCTTCTTTAAATCCATGTGTGTGGGAAATACCAGTTCTGCCATCTACAAATGCCTGTTTCTCTGTGCAGGACAGATCTCAGGATCATGCAATCCTCAAAATACCCTTGTGCTGAAATGCAGCCATTTTTAAAAGAAAATGTCCTTTGACTTCTTCCAGATAGAACACTAAGTGGAAACAACCTTGAATTAGTGCCACCTGGCTTGGTTACTAACCACACCAATCACCCACTCCCCTTCCTATTCCTTTGTAACACCCACTTCTGTTTGTTGCTATACTTGCAGACTGGATGTTTGGCCCCAGCCCCGATGACAACAGCAACAAGAGTGATGTGAACTGTGTCAGCAACAACATGAATGAGATGGGTGAGATTCGGGAGGCACCGCACCACCAGGAACACCAGCCCCAGGATGTGGTCATTTCCATTAGTGAAACTCCTTATCATCTACCCCAGCAGACATGAACAAGCCTCTTCCTGGATGTACACACACCGAACTGGAAGGATGATGGGTTGAATTAGGGATGGGCTCCCTTTTTTAATGTTTCCTTCCCCCTTGTGCAATTTTTGATGAGGGCTACTAGTCTGTTGGTAACCTTGAACAATGCTGGGCTGGACTGTAAGCCCAACCAACAGCACAACTAACTCGCACCAAGAAGCCATTTGCTGCATGTTCCATCCCAGTAAATACTGCAACTGATTAAAACAAACAAAGAAACCAGGGTGTTTCAGCTTTATACAACTCTGCATATGACTTCTTCTGGAGCTCCAAGCAAAGCCGAGGCAGAAGGGAACTTGCAGGAGATTCATCCTGTGCATCCCACAGCATCATGCACAGTTTCTTTCTGGCCTGCATTCATCAGCTCCCATGCTTCTGTTTCACTGGTTGAGTCCTCAGTTGCCATTGAGACACAGTTACCTGCTTTGGGTCTGAAATTGGCAACCCAATGAAGAAAGGGGACTTGGAAGAGAATAAGAAGTGGGAGTGTAAAATTCTGATCATGTTGCCTGGCAGAAAAGAAACTACCAGCTGAATGGAAAGCATTGCTGATGTCAAAGGAAGCAAAGGAACAATGTATACACCACCCTCCTGATTTCTGTTGTAAATCCTCCTTCTGATTAATTCAGTGCCTGCCCTTCTGTTCAGTGAAATAATGTGAGGGGGCAGACACACATTCACACCATTTCCTGTACAAAACAGCTTGTTTTCGTTGTTCCTATTGGTTACCAGTCTCCATTTCTTCTTTTTTGAGTGCAATAGTAAACAAAAAAACCAAACAACCCAGTCCTTTAAAAAGAACCTGGTCTCAGGTATTATTGATTCACTCATGTGTTTGCTGAAGTTAAAAACTCCCTTCGCCCTTTCCCAGGCTTTATTTTTTCATGGCTTCTTCTCCCCGTCACGCTGATGTACAGTGTGTGTTTTCTGAAGCATGAAAGGGAGAAAGGAGTCAAATGGGTGGGGATGGGGCATTTGGTCCCAGGATTTCTCTCAGAGTCACTTGGTCAGCTTGATGCTTTGAGATGATCTTCACTGGAGTAGGAGAGCCAGTCCTCTTTTTGATCTTCTTTTTTGATGCATTCCTCCTGGGTTCTGACTTCCTGCGAGGAGATAATGTAGTGGCATTGAAAGTAAGTCGTGCATTGTTTTACCACAAAGGAAATAAGGAAAGAGGTTTTAAATATTTTCCCCAATAGTATTCAAGGAAATTCTCCCAAATAAAACTTCTCTTTAACTGATACCAGCAATCAGGCCCTTTGCAAATCCCTGTTACGATGCCCCATAAGCTGCACTTATTTTTCAAGAGGCAACCTAGACATTCTTGTTTGTTCCCATGCAGCTTCCCTCACTCCTCTCCTGCCTTCTCTTTCAAATCTTTCAGTGATACAGACTGAATTTTACTTTCCATACCTTTTCCAAGTTACCTTTATACCAACCCATGGCTTGTTGTAGGGGTTGTTGGACCCAAGATGGGTTGCCAGATCATGTGAACCCTGGGAGAGAGACCTTCATGAATGACCAAGGAAGCAGCAGCAAGTTGCTAGCAATCCCTTGCCAAGCTGACCCAAACCACCATCAGAGAAAGCCCAAGTAGCACTGGAGTGCCCATCATTGGCTTGCTGTCCTCAACTGCAATCACAAACTATTTTTATTCCCTTCCCCACTTTCTTTTCAGTGATCACTTTCTGCAGTCTCTGAACTAACCATTAGGCAATCCCTTTAAAATATCCAGGCAGCATATTGGAGGAGCAGACACTGGTTCACCATCTATGTTTTATTATTTTTTCACAAAACTGAACATGCACAATTTTTTGTATGGTTTTTCTTGGGTATTTTGGAGGGGCTGTCAATAGCTGTCAATTTGGAAGGCACAAAAATGATCTCCAAAAAAAGAAAAGGAGAGAAAAATGAGTAATGAGTACAAAAGGGCTCACAATCATAGAAGGGAGAAGAGATGAGTTCCTTTGGATTCCTCCTGGAGGACTGAGAGGAAGAAAATCGATCACAACATAGGGTGTTTCATGAATAACCCACAATGTGTAGCTTATTTGCAAGGCTGGCTTCGCTATCATGTGAACTCACCTGCAGACAGTTAGCAGGTAATGAAATGAAATAAAATAAATATGTGTGGTGGTAGGGACTTTATTTGCTTGCTCTTGGCATCTTGGGCTGCTTTTAAATAAAAAGCAGAAGGAAAGTAAAAGTAAGAACTTAGCAACCTGAACTGGCTGCAGCTGACCTTCAAATCCCTTAGGTTAGAGAAAAGCAATTGATGGGGTTTGAACAAATTAACAATAATAATGGTTCAGAATACTTCAAAATGATATGCTTCTGGAACTGTAGATTCCTTTAAATGGTCCCTCTCATTTATTTTTGTCGTTCTTCAGGACTGATGGCATTTCTTTTTATCTTAGAAAAGATTTAAAGTCTAGTGTGATACTGGCCCTGCTTGTGAATGAGCCCTTGTCGGCATAAAAATGGGATGCAATTCATTGTCAATTGAGTATCAGTAATTGCAGAAATGACAGCCATCCTCTTCTCCCTTTTTAAAAACACTTCTGACAAATGAATAGGAAATTAACACACCGTATGATTTCAATTAGCAGCAAAGATGATGAAATTGAAGTGCCATACTTGGGTCACATCATGAGAAGGCAAGCCGCACTGGCGAAGACAAAAAAGCTAAGGAAATTCAAAGTCAGAAGAAGAAGAGAAAGATGCAATATGAGCTCGATTGATTCCGTAAAGAAAGGCACAGCCTTGAGTTTGCAACCGCTGAGCAGGTCTGCCAAGGACAGAACATTGTGGAGGGCTTGCATTCATTGCATTCAGGTTACCATACCTTGGGGATGACTCAATGGCATGCACAAGGGGTCTTCAAAAAGTTTCCACACTTTTATATTTTATAAATATATTTTATTTTATTTTATTTGCTGATGGCATTAAAAATGGGTACAACACTGGGACAAATGTATTGCAAAGGAAGGTGAGTATGTAGAAAAGTGATGTAATTTGTTTTTGAAATTCTTAATAAATAGAGTTTTAAATAGTGCAGAAACTTTTTGAAGAACCCTCGTAACAACAACAAATGATTTCAATATGTTGTGCCAAGAAGGAATGCTTTAGAACATGGATATTTGCTGGAAGATACAATCCTGGGATAGTTTGTTTATAATCCAACATTTTGGTTGCATAAAAGAGCAGCAAGTGATTGGTATTTACTTTGCTATTATCCTTATTCTTAGCTGATTGCCAGAAATAGGAAGAGGTGTTTGGGGGAATTTATATCTCATGTGCCAAAATAACGTTGTAGTCATTGATTACTGTGCCTCTTGACTTGGGGTGGAGACACCAATTACTGCTACAACTAAGGAAGCAGAATTGCTTGGGCACCGCCTGCTGAGGGTTATTTCAAGTATTCAGAGAAGCACATGGTGCAGTCCATCCAGAACAAAACAAATTGAGAAGCCCTCAGATAGGCTCAGGCTTACGTACATCAGCGGACTTGTTGGTTAGCGTTTATGTCAGCGAGGTAGAACTGCCAGACAAGAAACAAGCCTCAGGGCTTTGAAAGTCTGGATGTCCAACAGCAATCAAACACGTATTTGTGAGAACACGCAGAAAAGGAAAGCTATTCCCTGCTGTACAGAATAGAATTGCGACAAGCTAGAGGTGTGTTTTGTGCTTGTGGCTGAGATATGCTTCTGTACGAGCTCATCTGTAAGCGGCAGGAAGGCAAAGAGCAATAGCTTATGCGCCAAGGAAGGGAAAAGACTGATGGAAGGAAGAAGGAAGAAGGGAAGGAATGGGCTGGGCGTAGGATATGGGACAAAGGGGAATCTGAGGGTGGAAAGGCTCCAGAGACGGGTGAGCCTTAGGGCAAAACAAGAAAGATAAGCCAGGAAAGGATAGGCTGTGGAGCTAGGAGATTCTCCCCTGATCAGACATGTGTGGGAAGGTGGTTTCTGCATATCTATCTGCCAATAGCTTGCTACAGCAGGCTTCTAGGAATGCCAGAACCCTTCTGTAATCAGTGTTGCTGGAGGAGCTACAAAATGCTATCTTTGCAAGCACAGGAGAACCTACATCACAACAAGCACAAGAAAAAAATCATCACAAATTTGCCAGTTCATGGATTCTGTTACAATAAGAATCTTTTCAAAGCATGGTAGCAACAGTTCAAGGCTCAACAAATATAAGGCAGCAGTGAAGTGTTCCCAATAGAATGTTCAGTTTTTCAAGGTGCAATCCTATGCAGGTTTAGAAAAGGGGGGAAATCTTACAATTTTTCTGTCAATTTTTCTACAGTTTTTTCCTGTTTAAACATGTGTAGGATTCTGCCTTTAGCTGGTTTAGTGCTGATGGGAATATGAATGGTGAGAAATTTTGAAGATGCAGATGGTGCTCTAGGTGTCATAGCAAACATTTGGGAAAGGAAAGGACAGGGTTAGCTCACCAAATTTATTATGAGCATTCTATACAAAGATGGCTCACACAGCTCCAGGCCAGGACTGCACTGTAAGTTCCTAAGAGGACTTAGATATGAAGCCATTACCCTGAACCCAATCAGCCAAAGCTCTCCCGCAAATCTCACAGAGCATATGGGTTTCATGGCCACCATGCCAAACAGCTGATGCCATCTGTGAGCTTCTTGGTGATGTGCTTTGAGTTAAGTGCATAATAGATGCATAGGCTTCTGTCTCATTAAGCCATCACAGAGGCTGTGCTCATTAGTGGCTTGTAAGTGTTCGGGTTTTCTCTAAGTCTGCCACAGATTTCCAAGTCTGCTCCTTTGAGAAAAGTTTGGTATCTGGGTCACCACTATGTTAGGTCTCAGGCAACATCAAGTCATCTAATTAGAATTACAAAATTAGAATACAAGAACTCTCATGGTAATAAAATAGACTGCTACTAATATAATAATAACAACAACAACAACAATAATAATAAGAATAATACCCATATCTGCCACCACAGGAAGGGTAGGGTGTTTTTTTGTTTTTTAATAAGGAAATGAATTAATGAATTTCTAATCCACCTTTCAGGGAATTTTGCCCTTTATTAAAAAAAAAAAAAGTAAAGTCAAACATAAAACATTTTAAAATGTGAATTAAAATAAGCAGCCGTTAAAATCTAAAAGCACAGCACATCAGTCCAAACTGGTCTGGAATAGAAATGCTTTCTAAATTCTCTCAAAATCTATATGTACATATCTGGGGAGGGAGTCACAAAGACGTGAGGCTACCATCAAAATGGTGCTGTCCCTGTAACCAAAACTCTAATCACTCTTTCAGGGAGCGCCAGAGCAGAACCTCAAACACTGATTTTAAAGCTCACAGAGTCTCATATAGATACAGGTAGTCCTTCAGATAAAAAGAATAATGAAGACGCAATCTCACGATGTATTCCATTTCCCTGCTTGCTGCTTAACATAAATCTGGTTCTTTTCCTGTAGTGTCTGGTTCTTTGGGCTGCAGCTTAGAACAGACCGTGCTGTTTGACACAGACTGCATCTCTCTCAGACTATTCCATTCTGAGTGCCCTGCAGCAGCTGCACTAGGCAACCGTAGCAAGAGGCTGCCACGGCTTGCCCTCTCAGCCTCTGGGACTTCAGCTGCATTGGCACTGATCAAGCCTTAAGATTAGCCCACATACCAGGTTCTAATGTTGGTTGCATAGCCAGAAGTGTGGCATCTAGATTGAGAGAGGTATCACTGCCACTATATATAACTCTGGTGCGCCCGCAACTGGAGTATTGTGTTCAGTTCTGGGCCCCTCGTTACAGGAAGGATACAGCCAGGTTAGAGTCAGTGCAGCGTAGGGCCACGAGGTTGGTGGCTGATTTGCAGGGAAAGCCATATGAGGCAAGACTGAGGGAACTGAGTCTTTTCAGCCTGAAGAAGAGGAGACTCTGAGGGGATCTGTTGGCAACATGCAGGTATGTGAAGGGGTGTCACATGGAGGTGGGTAGAGACCTGGTCACCCTTGCAGAGGAGGGCAGGACGCACTCCAACAGAGCCAAGCTCAAGAAACCAAGGTTCAATTTGGATGCCAGGAAGCACTTCCTGACAGTTAGGACCCCAAGGGTATGGAATGGGCTTCCACAGGAGGTGGTTGAGGCTCCATCGGTGAGAGTGTTCAAAGATAGGCTGGACATGCACATGGTGGGCATGTCGTGAGCAGAGCCGGCCAGAGCTGGGAGTCAGACTAGATGGGCCAGGAGGCCGTTTCTGACTTGCTCCATTTCTATGTTTATGTGAGGGGTGGCCGAAAGTAGCAGAAATACAATTTGCTGGCAAAGCAGCCAAACGAGGGGGTGACATTTTAAGGCAGAGCATGGAGAAGCATGCAGGCCGTGCCCACTGAGATGCTTGCGACTGCCCCATGTGTGCACCAATGATCAAGGAAGTCAGGCAGGGCCTGATAAGGTGAGGCAGCTTCTTGATCCTGCCCAGGATCAAGGTGAGGCAGCTGTTGTGCTGCTCGCCACTCTGCCTTGCTTGCACCTCAAGCACAGAAACCTGCTGGTGCAGCAAGTTCTGCAGCTAGCAACCCAACCCAAATGATGAGGCTGCCCAGCACAGCTCCCTAGGCCCAGCTGGATGTATTTTGCTGCCCCAAGCAGGGGAGCAAGGGCCACTGCAGTCCCACTGGACCCCGCCCCCCCTTGCTTGGCCAGCCAGCCTGGCTGCCCACCTGCACCTGTCACCTGTCCATCCACTCCCACCTGGTGCCCCAGATGCGGGCCTTTTGTGAGAGGGCCGCCAAGGCAGAAGTGAGTGAGAAGGCAACATTTATGCAGCCTTCTGGAGCCTTGCTCTTGCTCCTGTGACTCAAAGCATGAAAGAATGCCTTGAAGTAAATGAAGGAAGTCGACCAGCTGAAGATCATGGCTGGATGGCTCCTGGGATCAGGAGATGGGGGCAGCTGCTGTGCTGCAGTGAAGAGCTTTGCCATCAAGCTGCTGACAGTGGGCTGTATGATGACACCCTCCCTGAATATTACTAGTGATTTCCAGCCCATCACGACATGGTCACTCTCCTTCGTTCTGCAGATGCTTGCAGCACAGCATGTTCCAGGCCGATCAAGAGGCAAGCAGCCAGCAGAAGCTCTCTTGATAAAGGGCTGGATTTGCTGACACTGCCCTGTATTAAAGCGTGTGGGAGAGGCTCAGAAGAAGTGGCAGAAGGAGAAGAAAATCCTAAACAGTGTCTGCCGTGCCAAGGAGCCTTTGCACGAGAGCCAATTGACAGAGTCAAGTTCACATTAAATCCCCACTGAAAGAGCTTAGAGAGCACATATCCATGATTCCACCCGTTTCATGATTAGTAGGGCTCCCTCCCTAAGTGTCCTCGACTGGCTGTCACTGTATTCTCCTTGCTCTAAATTCAAAGCAGCTGGTTCACTCCAGACAGCAGCTGGCTCTCTTTCATGGCACGTATACACATGTCCTTCCAGGGAGCGAGCTAGATAGGGTGCCCTCTCCTGTTCTTTGCTGTTGTTTTTAAATATGAAGGCATCCAGTGTCTCAGGATGGGCAGAGTGGATGGGGGCCACAGACTTTGAGAGAGAGTAAACACTTTCCCTTGTGCCATTTTCCTGATCAACATGATCCCAGAGCAACATGCCCTCTCTTCACTATGGGACAAAGCTATGAGAGCCAGTGTGGTGTAGTGGGTAAGAGCATGGGACTGGGACTCAGACGACCTGGGTTCTAGTCCCTGCTCAGCCATGGAGCCCGGTGGGTGACTTTGGGCCAGTCACAGACTCTCAGCCCAACCTACCTCACAGGGTTCTTGTTGTGGGGATAAGATGGAGGAGGAGATGTAAGCTGCCTTGAGCCCTTTGTAGGAAAAACGCAGGATATAAATCAAAAACTAAATAAAAAAGGCAGGATATAAATAAAAAAAATAAAGCTTACAGCCAAGCCAGTGTTGTCTATGGCACGGTTAACATGGTGATATATCTCTGGGAATAAACATTTCCAATAAGCTTATAAGACCTCACCAGTAAATTAATACAGTATGAGATACAATAACCCCAATCAGTATCAGTTCAGACTTTGACCAGTTAACTGAATTACCAGTTGTTGTCATTGTTGTTAGTCACAAAGTTGTGTCCAACCCATCGTGACCCCATGGACAACAATCCTCCAGGCCTTCTGTCCTCCACTATCCCCCAGAGTCCACTTAAGCTCATGCTGACTGTTTCAGTGACTCCATCGTTCTCTGCCCTTCTTCTCCATCCCCTTCTTCTTTTGCCGTCAACTGTTCCCAGCATTAGGCTGTTCTCCAGTGAGTCCTTCCTTCTCATCTGGTGGCCAAAGTATTTGAGTTTCATCTTCAGTATCTGGCCTTCTAAAGAGCAGGCAGGGTTGATCTCCTCTAGGACTGACTGGTTTGATCATCTTGCAGTCCAAGGGACTCGCAGGAGTCTTCTCCAGCACCACAGTTCAAAGGCCTCAGTTCTGGAACTCCCTAGCTTTCTCCATGATCCAGGGTATGTTGGCAATTTGATCTCTAGTTCCCCTGCCTCTTTGAAATCCTGCCTGTACTTCTGGTAGTTCTCAGTCCACATACTGCTGGAGCCTAGCGTGT